>NC_048449.1:14062740-14300175 GCF_004353265.1 Vitis riparia
CGAATTCTCACTAACAAAACAACCTTTCAAACTGAAATCTCTGAACCACTGCCAATGGGGTGAACAGGGGGAAAGAATGTGACAATCCTCTATCCAATGACGTGTGAAAAACCACTACTCAAGGTGAAACAAGGATAATGTCGAGTAAGCAATGATGAAGGAAAAGACAGAGAACGAATATCACAAGTGGTGATATGTGATGCCGAAAAAAGTGATGAGATGATGTCAAAGAGGAAAATATCACAATGAAGAGTAAGGAATGAGGCCTGAATATGTATGTCAGGTCTAGAACTCATGATGTATCCAATCAAATCATGCAAGCACTATAGGGTCCCCAAGTCGATGAAATACGTAAATGAGGTGATGAAAGAAAAGGCTATGGTGCTCGTGTGAGGCTCAATGGGCTAGCAACGAGTAACTCTATATGTAAGGGTGATGGGGTAAATGGGCTCATGAAATAATGGCCACCCATCCTTCAACCACAACCTCGAATATCGTGCTTTCAAGATCTCACATGGCTAATACTAAAGACTGGCATCCGTCCAACATAGTCATATCAACCTCTCTGAAATCGTGTGATAGCTCCCACTGATGCTCTTTAAAAATCATGAAAGCCCTTTAACAATCACCTCACTTTATCATCATGAGCCACCCACCATCATCTCATAAAATCACCATCTCTAATCATCCCGACTCTCTGAAGCCATGTGCAATGGCTCAGATCTGGATACTCCATGATAACTCCTCTGCCTCAACAACATCATCAAGCAATCAAACCACTCTCACATCGTGATCCATCTATCATCATGCAAAGCTCACCTCGGGTCTAACCATCTCGGACTTTACCTAGTCAGATCAAGGAAATGATGGAAAGAATAGGCAATGGTACTATAGTATACAAAGACAAATAGGAATGGTAAGGTCGTATAATGGTACCAAGGGGTGGTGTCATGTCAGGCTCAAAATGGGTAGGTCATCAAGCCTACCAAGTCAAGATATGGATATAGATATGGTGCTACTCTGATCAGAAGGTGAAATGGGTCATAGTCTCGAACTCCCTAGGCCGATCTCCTAATCCTAGGTCAATAGGCTCAATATCCTCCATGATAGGTCAAGCCAAAGTGATCATGATGTGCAAATGAATGATTTCCCAAGTCAAAAGTACAACACATCATATGATATACGGTCATGTGATGGCAAACTAAAACTGGAAATATGACAGAAACCCTAAGATCATAAAGGCGTCCACTGTGAGATGGCTACAAATGTGACTAAAGAATTTCTATCAACGATTTAGAAAATGAATGAGGTGTGAAAAACAACACTATCATGAGATCGATACTCCATTTATAACAAAATACCTCTGATTCACTTTCAACCCAAGCTCAGTAAAAAAAATGATTAGGTGATAAAGGCAAACATCTCAAAAATGGTGTGAATGTGAAAACCTGCCTTTCACCTTTCTGTAATGAAAATATCTGGTTGAAAATAGAATCAGATGAGTCGACCAAATAATGAAGTATCAAACCCATGATAGGTGAAGAATATAAAAATGTGAGCATAATCAATGAGCATATCCTAAAGTGTCAAGTAGAAAGTGACAACAAATTGAAAGAAAGTGTCAACTCAAGAAAAGAAGACCATCTAAAGCTCTAGGGAGAAATGATTCATGCCTAATTGGTGTCTCAGCTGATTCGTGTCCAGCTGGTGCTCCTTGATTGAGGGATTAATCAACAAAATTTATAACCTATTACACCATATACTAGGGTAGCAAAGACAAAGCTACTATAGCATAGTGGCTCTAGGATCGTTCACTGGGATGGGTTTTCACTTTACAAATGACATTAATTCAAAGCTGAATTGGTGCCTTTTCATTTCAAGGTTAGCTTTAAAAGAAAACATAAAGATGTTTGAACGAAAAAGGAAAGGTTTTAAACTAACCAAAAATAGTAACTGATTTTACTTAGAAAAGTGTTTCTTGGAGTTTAGATCACTAGGCTCAGATTCCTCATTCAAAAAGGGAGTTCCGGTCACTTGTTTCTTTTCCTCGCGTTAGAGAATTAACATATAGTTCCTTCTCCAACCGGTGTTGTACAGATGCTTCCCATCAATGGGTTCAAGCACTAAATCCCTCTCACTGATGCAACTTGCAATGGCTCATACCTCTCACCTAGCATTTGCCATTCAAGGTGATCTTTAACCTTGGATTTCCCTTCACAAGCTCGCAAGAGATAACTAATGGATGTCTCCTTAGAGTCCAAAAGCTTACCAAGTGTTGGCAATTCTAGAAAATCCTACCTTCAAATCACCTCCCAGAGGCTCGCAAGGGGTAAACTAGTGAATCTCCATGGACGGAGATCACTTGCCTTACCAAGTGTTGGCCCAGGTGATTTAAAGGCGTTTTAAGTTAACTAAAAAGATAAAAACCATTAACAGGTCACACTTTCTCTTCATTAAACACTAAAACAACAAAACTTCCAATTTATGCATGAGGAAACTCACCCGGCTTTCTTCACTCCAATAGACAAAGAGCTTAGCCTCTCATCCTCTGAGGAAAAATCCTTGGCTAGAAAGAAAACTAAAGAGAAAACAAGAATATAAAGAAGAAACAGAGCAAGTGCCCTGTTCGTTAATTTCACATATATTATGATGGATCTCCTGCAACCACTCCTCCGAGAGTCTTCCTGAGAGTTTATATAGGAAGGTAATTTACCCTTCCTTGTATACTTCCTAGCTAAGGAATTACATGAGTGGCTGAATACAAGGAGAAAATGGAAATTTAGACACAAAAATATCAGAAGAAAAGATCTAAAAGAGTCAGTGCACAGCTATCGGGAAGCTTCAGGACCGTTTCGCAGGTGAAAATGAGGTCTGCGAGACTTCGCAGGTGCATAAGAAGGGCTGCGAAATTTCTTTGCAGCAAAAGGCTGATTCAACACCTCTGCGAAGTTGACTTCTATCTTGTGGTGTTCGGCTTCCATCGCGGCGTGAAGCTTCAGGGGAAATCCATAGCATTGTGCAAAAAGACTGCGAAATATCTCGCAACAAAATGGTGATTTCGCAGCACTTTTCTGAAGCCTTCCTTCAGCTTGGAGTGATTGGCTTCCAATGGCTGTAACTTCCTCATTTCAGCTCCAAATCGTGCACCGTTTGAAGCATTGGATTCTTGACTTCCTGAGCTTTGAAATGGTATATAGCATGTAGAAAATGGACTTCGGGAAGTGCTCCAAAAGTGCGAAAGAAGACTGTAGCTGCTGTCCTCTGTTTTCTTCACTCTGTTTTCCTCTTTGCTTTTCTCCTCTTTGCTTCTCTCCTTGCATTCCGGATTTGCTTATGGCAAAGGACTTCAAAGCTTTGGTTCTTCATGTTTCTGAGCTCTTCATTGCTTTGCCATGGATTCCAAATAACTCTCCTCAATCTCATAATGCTTTGGTGATCAAAATACTAACAAAAACACCAAAACTTACACAATTTGATTAGAATTGATTGCAAGGGGCCTTAACATGTTAATTGGGTTAAAAGGCAATAATTACTACTCAAGAGTGTTTAAAAGGATTAATTACAAGCTATGAAATAGCACTTTTTGAGTAGTAATCAAGAAAGGGTGCTAGACTCAACTAGCTACAAGAAGAAACCAGAACCATACGATAAAGGGTGGTCCGACAAATACTCAAACTCGCACTGATCTCTAAGCACTCTCAACTGGAGACCAAATGAGAAAGTACTGGATCCGAATTGTAACTAAAGAGGCTTTGAAGACCCTCAGATACACCCACGTGTAGGGAAAGAAGTCCTGATCGAAGGATTTAAGGCTCAACCTACAAGGTCAAGGTGGCTCTAAATAGTAAAGTAGTGGATTTTAAAGGATCCCTAGTAGAAGCGATTATACCCTCCGGCGGTACGCAACCCTTTACACACCTCTGAAAAGACGGGGCGCTTCCATGCAAGGTGGTCATCACCTCCACACGTGCACTACCTCGACATCTCGGGGGGTTTCCTATGGTGAATGCTCTTCTAATGGCTGGCGTATCTCACAACTCTATCCACTCATCAATGATCTAAGGTGCACAGTGAGTGGTGTGGGTGCATCCGAAAATCGTATGAAACTAAAAGAAAACACACTAGTCTCACAAATATCCTGAAATCTAGCTCTGGGCTATACAAGTCTTCAAAGGTCGGACTCCAATCAGCATCAACGTGTTGGCCACCTCCAAGATGCTCCCAAACATTGATATAACCCATCGCTAAACCCTACTCCTAATCACTAGCTCGGTCGAAGAGCAAACAAAGTAACAAGTCTCATATCAAATACGAGATCAAGGGGAACAAGGTCGACCAAGACTAGGGAATTGGAGATAAGGGGATATATGTGTGTCCCACATAGACAAGCAACACATGCATCACACAAAAGAAAAGTAGTCATGCAACAGACATTCATGCAAAACACATGTATATATCATCCAAATCTACACACAAGCTAAGCAAGAAGTATGATAATAGAGATGGATATAACAAGAATAAACAATATGTTGAGAGAAACAAGATAATATACAACAAATAGAATCAATCATGTCAAGATGAATGAGATATACAAAAATAAGAATATAAATGTCCAGGAAAGCAAGACAATCATACAACAAGAAGAGTCATTATACTAAAGTAGGTAAGAGAAACAATCGATGTAATCAACATGTCAACATCACAAATGAACATAACAACCAAACATGTATCATAGCTAAACATATCAAAGCTCTCAATGTGTAATCAACAACCAATCATACCAAGACACATTGAGAGGGGTATCCATCGATCGACCAATCAAACGCCGCATTCCCCTCAACTCGAGTTCAAGTTTGACCCTCTAAAATTCCCTAGTGGAGTTGCCATTTTGTGGACCCCGCATTTTGCTCGATGCGTTCCCACTTGATGGTGAAACTCATTTTTTTATTTGTTTGGTAAAAATTGATTTTTAGAAAAGACTTGGAGTCGCCACTTATTTTAATTTTATTTTTTAAGGGAAAACAAAATAAGAAAGAAAACCTTATGTGACTCCTTATTTGGAAAAGACATGTCTACAAAAATAGAAACTGGGTCCGGGGGTCAGGTTACCTATTGGGAAGGTACGATGGTGAGCCGTAGCACCCCTCTAAGCCTGTATACATACGGTCTTTACTAATCGAATTAAGGGAATTGTGGCAATTAATTAATTAATTATGGATACCAAGAAAAATAATCAAGCAAATGAGCATGTACAAGTCATAGTGAAAATCAATATTCACGAAAATAATGATGAAATCTAATTACAAAAATACACAAAATAAATTATAAGAGAATTATGCAGAATGATTTATTGAACTAAAAAAAAGATATTAAAAAAAAGTTTTCAAGAAATTTCAAAGGATTTTATTAAAAATGATTTTTGAATTAATGATTTGAATTTATTTATTTACAAAAAAAAAAATCAATTTATTTTCTCAATTTCATTTGTATTCAATTTCCAAAAAAAGTTATTTACACTTATTGTATCAAAAGAATTTATTACAAAATTTCAATTCGGGTACAAAAATTATTTTTACTTGCTTTTACTAGAATATAATGAATTTTTACAATTTTATTTACAAATGTATTTCAATTTGTTTTTATTTAAGAAAAGTAATTTATACAAATTATTAAAAAAAAAATAGCTTTATTTGCAAAAGAATTTTTAATTAAAAAGAAGAAAAAATTCAATCTCTTATTTCTAAAAATTGCTTTTAAACCTATTTTAATTAATGAAAAAGAATTTATTTAAAAACACATTTTTTTGGACAATTTTATTAAAAACAATTTTTCAAATTCTATTAAAAACAATTCTTTTGGATTTTTCTAAATGCATTTTTTTGAATTTTTATAAATAAAAAAAATTATTAAACAAAATATTTTAAAATTATTATTTTATTAAAACATGTTTATTGAATTCTTTCCCTCATTTAAACAAAAAAAAAATTTATTTGCTCTATATTCAATTTTGTACATAACAAGTAAATATACATAGATAAATATTTACAGAAATAAAAACCGAATAAGAGTAGGAAATAAAATATGTTCCCAAATAAGCTTACAACAAGTTCAATGCTCCATTTACAATTTTTCAAGTCTCACTTTGTTCTATGAAATTCCGTGCTCCACATGTCATAAATTTGTACTTAGTCAACATGTTTGCAGAATGGGCCCATGCAAAAATAAAAATAGAGCAAATGAGTAACCAAGAAGTAATAAGCCCAAGTCCAAATAAGATAAACAATATGCAATTGACATAATCCAAATGTCCCAAATTAATCATCAACAATATATCAGTCCAAGTTTCATATTAATTTACCACCAACAAATTAACTCAAATTTCGTATTAATTCAACAATTCAAATACCACAAACAACAATTACTATTATAATCAAATCGAGAAAAATGAATAATAATAATAACAATAATAATAAATAAATAAATAATAATAATAATAATAATAATAATAATAATAATAATAATAATAATAATAATGGGAAACAAATGAGATGGGAAGGGGGTCGATGGTCCGAAGAGGGTTGACGGATTTTTAGGAAACAAAACAAAATAAAATAAAATAAAAATAAAAATGGGAGAAAATGGGAAGGAAAAGAAATGGGGAAGAAAAAAAAAAAGAAAAAATGGAAGAAAGGGGATGGGAAAATCGGCCAGTGTGTGCGTTTGGGTGGAAGAAAAAAAAAAGAAAAAAAAAATGGAAGAATAAACGAGGGAGTCGTGGTCTGTGTAGAAAAAAAAAATGGGGGGAAGAGTTGAGAAATTGAGAGAAGTTGGGGATGCTCCGGTCGTGAGTGGAGTGTGGGGGAAAAAATGAAGAAGAATGGGAAATGGGGGAGTCGGCCGTAGGGATGGCAATTTTCTGGGCTAATCGGGTAACCCGCCCCGGCCCGCCCCGAATATACATTTACAGAATTATCCTTCAACTACCACTAAAATGTCAAAAAACTCCCTATATATATACTTCATTATTTCCCATTTCCCCTAATTCTTGCCCTAATTCTGACGGCTGCTCCTCCTCCTTCTTCTTCTTCCTCTGGTACAATGGTCCTTCATTCTTTCCATTTGCCCTAATTCCGACAGCCACTTCTTCTTCTTCTTCCTCGCTTGAATCCCTATCTCCAGGATCAATACGACTTTTTCTTCCTCCCTCGCACCAACTAAAATACTCTGAAATCAATTCCATCTTGTTCTTGGTTTAGCCTCAGAGCCCAAAATCCTCTTTCGCAACATCAAACTAGTCATAGATGATTGAGGATCACCTTGAAATCTTTGTCCAAGAGCACGACACAAAAGGAATGCGAAAACCGTAGTGGATTTGATGAAGTCTTGGTTCAAAGATTGACTTGAAGAGGGATTCACATCCACGGCTGTTCTCGTTTGGTTCAGTTTTCATAAATGGTTCAGATTTTTTTTTTTTTTTTTTTTTTGGTGTTTTGCACTAATTTTGAATCATTTAAGCTAACTATGGGCTTAAAATTAATGATTGTTGTGGTGTTAATTTCAACTTTGATATTATTTTTTCATTTTTTGGTATATTATCATAATCAGTGAAAGGAAAGTGCATTTGGGTATGAGGTTTGTTCATCACCAGTTAGGGTTAGGGCTCAATGGCATTCGGGACGGGGCGGGGATGGGATTATTAATTTTTTTGTTAACGGGGATGGGAACAATCAACCTGCCCCGAAACGGGTTTGAGCCGGGGATAGGAAATAACTGTTTAATCGGGTGCGGGAATGGGATGGGAATGACCCGTCCCAAACCCACCCCGTTGCCATTCCTAGTCGGCCGTGAGTCGAATGTGGTGAGTCGTGTTGGAAAAAAAACAAGGAAGAAGAAAAATGGGGGGAAAATGGTGGCCACGGGCCTTGGAAAATGGGGGTAAAAAAACTAAAAAAAGAAAGAGAGCTCATGAATGGGCGACGGGCCACCATTTTTGGGAATGGGAGAGAAAATATGAAAAAAAATGAAAGAAAAAATGTTGAAGAGTGGAGATTGGGGGTCTTGGACGTGGGTTGATGGGGGTAGGTGAGGGTAGGTAGTGGAGAGAGAAGAGAGAGAAATGAAGGAAATAAAAGGAAAAAAAAGAATAAAATAATAATAATAATAGTAATAATAAATAAAATAAAAGAAAAAGTAAAATATAATAATAATAATAAAATAATATAAAAAATAATAAAAACTAAGAAATAAATGATAAGTGGATCAAATATGTAATCGGGATTTAAAATCTAATGATAAAATTTGATTCAAAATCAATGTAAAATAAAAATAAGACAAATTTTAATATCTACAAGTACATATTATTTTTATTGTATAGGTGACTTGTTTGACTTATTCTTATTATGCACTTTCCCTTTTATAGGCCTCCGGAGGCCTTCACACATCTCATTTCTCGTTCTAGAACCTTGGGTACATGCCTTGAAAAAATAGGTTCATCTTATTGAAAAATAAGTACATCATCTTAAAACATAAACACATCAAATTTATATTGTATAAATGATTCACTTCACTTATTATACATATCCGTGATTTATTTATAAGTTACATGTTCAAGTGACTCTAATTATGGGACAAGCGTAAAGCATGAGCAAGTTGCTTAACTTAATGTACTCATGTATGTTATGAACAGGTATATGACTCATCATTCATTCTATAGGAAAAAAGGTACATTTTATGAATGTTGTGTACAGAGTACACAAGTCATTTGATAGTAATTAAGACAACGTTGTGTACGATGGAATGGTAGTTAAAAACTCTTTTATTTCTTTAATACAAGAACACAGCTCAGCATACTCTTGTTCCTCAAGTCCTCCTGTCTATATTCATACTTGAGGCCCTTCTCTGCCAGGGCAACTCTGACCCTCATACCAAACATGCTAGGCCCGAAATCCAACAAGATAATCTCGTCTGCCATTGCTACTACTGTGATCGATAAGATTCAAACTCAGTTATTCAAGTATTGATGAACAACACAAGGGAAATCGTCAAGTATTTATAGCAAATCCCAGGGAGTGGGTTAAAACCTTGGAACTTCTAGGAGGTGGTGATGCTCATTGCTTATCTCATCATTCATTTTCCTTCCATATTATGTTCTCATCTCAGTTTCGTTTCTCCCTCCAGAATTCCCATATGTATTTTTTTACTAAATATAATTCTTCCAGAGAGGTCATTGCTTTGATCATTCCACGTCGTTGCTGTCGTCAGCCCAAGTCCATTCAGTACACTGGTCCATTCTTGCATCCTTTTGGGCGGACAAGTCAAACTATTTTAAACTTTGTGTTTATTATAACTCCTTAAAATTTCTGTGATGTTTGCATTTTTATCTAAGCTCTAAACTTGTTTTTAAATTCCAAATCTACTTTATTTTTACGTATGAAAAATATCTATAAAATTAATTATTTTATTTATTTTTAAATTAATTTGCAATCTAATATATTTTTAAATATTTACATATTATAATTTATCAACATAATAAAATTTTTATAACAATTAATTATATAATCGATAAAAAAAATAGTAATAGGATAGTAAGTATAATTTCTAATTATATTTAGTTGTGCAGGGATGGGAGCCGAAGTGCTCCTGGAGATGCATCTGCATAGACTGTCTTATTTAGCTGTGAATTTGTAATATGCAACTCCCCCTCTAAAAACTAATCCCATAAATATTACTATACTCAGATGGTTACAACTTATTTTCGACACAATAACAAAATTAACTGAAATAAAATTATTCCGGGATATATTCCTAAATAATAGAAAACGTTTACTTCTAGACTTCTTAGTTGAAAGCAATACAAAAACCTAAAAACAACAAATCAATCTTTCATGTTCTTAACAGTTACTGTTCAAACACTTTTTGTGATCAATAAAATAACAAAAAAGAAAAAAAAACAAATATGGAAAATAAAATAACTGATTCTACATCTCTACTGGTTTTAGCTACTAGTCAAACACCTTCTGGACTTGGTTCTGGTTGACATTGGCATGTTCCATTGAGAAAGCAGAGTCAAGAACCAGGAATTTTAATGCTTACATCTTCTCAATTATAAAACATGGTGAGTGAATGAAAGTGATGTGTCCTGGGGTTGTTCTGAGGGGTAGATGGTTTGTGATTTTCACACAGGGACCTTGTTTTAAATTTGTGACTTAGAGTTTGGTTATTTGCTAATATTTACTTGTGGGGTTGGAGCAAGGAGAAGGTTTGTGCAAAAATAGGATTATCTTCAGTGATTTTTATGGGGCTCCATACTAATGGATGGACCTTTTAATGGACACCTGCACATGTTCTTTGTTTCAAGATTGTCAATGAGAGCTAGCACATACAATCAATGCTTGAAATGTCCAGATCACGTGCCCTAAAAGGATGGGGCTTACTTGTTGAATAGACAGAACTACAAAAAATCATGGTCTGATAAAGAGTTAAGACTGAATTCATGACAGTAAAGATTGCACTAATAAACTCACACATTGTTTACAAGGGAACACTTACCTGGGGACATACAACTTGGAGAGATAAAACAGCTAGAGTATGAAATTTAAACCACACAAATCCCAAGGTAACATTTTTTTGACAAACCATATGTATTTTTAAACAAGGAAAAAGGCAAAATATTCTACAAAATTTCCTGCACAAACGATGGGAAGGGGGCTCCAAAATGAGTCAAAAAGATGGTTTTAATTTCACTATACACACATAAAGCAGTTTGTACTTGGCTTGATACTCGACCTATAAAATAAGATATATTTTTTTTAGTCCTCTCTTTTGGAGAATATTAAAAATAGACAGAGATTCAGATGAATTAGATGTCTTCTGCTCCAAGCCTCCAACTATCTTGGACTTGTTCAACTCTGGATTCTGTTTCTTTTATGGAACTCGGTTTCCTCAGAAAGAGGACACTGGGAAAAGACAAGCAATTAAGAAATGCAGCATATATCAGAAAATATCCAAAGGCAACTGATATTATATTGTTGTTTTTCAGTAAATATCATTTGTCAACCAAGAAATGCACCATCAGTGTAGTGCTACCAGTGCAACTAAGAGGACTGAACTGACACTTGGATAAGATTATCGGATTAAATCAAAGAATAAGCCTATATTAAAGTTAAACAAAACCATATCCAAAATGAGATTTCAAAATTTTATTCCAAGGGCAGATCATACAACCGTTCTACTTCCAGAAACACAAACTAAAAGAACATTATAGAATTCAGCATATATGTGGAATTCAAAATCAAATCCAACTTCTTATAATAAAATAAAATCAGCTATTGAACATAAAAATTTGCAAGCAGAACATTATACCATAATAATAACATCAGAAACCAAATATTATCTTTGTTGGCCTTCAACAATTTGAAACTTTTCCCCATTCTTATTTGCATGATTTCTAAAGCCCACAATGATTGGTTTTATTTTGAATGTATTTTACTTAGTTTTAAAGCTGAAGGTATGTTTTATTCATCATTGGTGTGTTTAAGTGCAAGTGAAGTTCCAAGTTGGTCACTTGTCTTCTTCATCTTCAATATTTGCTTTACAGCATCTTATTAGTTTCATCCTCACCTCTTGCTACCAGAGATGAAAAATAAGATACAAAGGCATGCCTTACCTCTTGCCTTCAAAATTACTCATGTCTCTGTTCCCTCAGGAAGAGCCACCATCATCTCAATCTCTCGTCCAGGCCATGCCTATGAAAAAATGTGAAACTGTAAAAAGAATTCCATATGATGAATTTTTAAGGCACAAAATTTGGAGCTGTTAGTGTAAAGAATCTAACCATTGTCACAAACATGGAATAATTCATTCAATCAAACACCAGCTTCAACAACTATGCATACCTTAGAGTGTAACTACTGAAAACGGAATGGTAAAATTAAAATTTCTGCCCAAACAAAACTAGGGGAAAGAGTAATAAAAACCAGTTCAAACTTCCATGACAAACATATTGAAGAACTAATAGATCAATTTCATAATTCTTTGATCAATTTGAGCATTAAGAATCAGGAGAAACTTAACAAAATGAAAAGGTCATAACACACTCAGTTACAAATAACACCCAGATAGAATTTTGGAAAACCAAATACAATATGTAAAAAAGGTTAGATCAAATGTCTGCAATAGCTGGACATCAAATCATACAAAGATTTAGATCAGATATTTGGATCATTGCAGGTAGCACAATTCCGACTGGCCCCGTTGCAATGAGAGCAATGTACAATTATCTGTTCTCTAAATTTGGCCTGATTCGTTGCCATCGAGGTCTTCCAAGACAACGTTTTGTAACAGGAGGATCAAGAGAAACATGCACATAACCATTTGGATCATGCACATTTCCATCTGAATGAACTGTTGGCAGATTCTGAAACTCAAGTGGATGCAAAGTGCCAGAATAAACCATTTCCTGCTTGAATAAATGATACCAATCATCAACAAATTCATAAACATCTTGGTTCATCTTCTGTATCATTGCGCATGCATGCTCACATGGGATGCCCAACATCTGCCAAGCTAAACAAGTGCAAGTATGCTGCCTCAAGTCAACGCTTATCTTTGCCTTCCCATCTGAAAATGTTTCGCTTTTGGCAATGTTATGCAAGAGTTTATCCTCAGTTTTTGGGCCAATGGATCTTTCCCAACTCTGCATTGTGGTTTTACGCTCAACTAACAAAGAGGCTAGCATATCCATGTGCTTCTCAATGAAACTAAATATTGTGTGATGTTGTTCTTCTTTGACCCAAGCACCAAATGACCCAAAGATATTAGTATTCATTTTGTCCCAACGCTTTTTAGGGAACTTTGACATCGCCCAGTGTTCAGGATTGTTATCTTCAACCCATTTGGCTAAGTTAGCATCAAATCTCCTTAAGTTCTCCATTGCACTGTTGTAACCAATTTCTAACCTTGCATATGCAACAGCATCAAGTAGTTTAAGAGCGTTATCTTTACCTTCCCTTCCCATCATCAACTGGTGGCTAAAGTCCTCCTTTAGATGACGATAACAATATGCATGGTTTTCAACTCCAAAAACCTCAGCAACACTACGAATAATCGCATGATGCCTTCCAAAAATGATGACCACCTCCATTTCACCAACTAACTGCTTTAGCCTCTGTAAGAACCAAAACCAGTTATAATAATTTTCCGAACTCACAATGGCATATGCTAATGGAAACATGTCATCATTAGCACCATATGCCAAGGCTGAAAACAAAGCACCTTTGTGTGGCCCACTCAAGTTGGATGAGTTAATGGATATGATAGGTCGGCATCCCATTAAAAACCCATGCACAAAAAATCCATGTGCAATGAACAATTGCATGAAATTACCTTCGTCTGAGGAAGTCCATTCAGCAATTGTCCCAGAATTAGTTTCCATTAACTGCTTACATAACCAGGGCAGCAACTTATATGAATTGTGTGGAAGACCAAATATTCTCTCCTTCGCCTTCTCTTTACATTTCCAAGCTTGATTATAGGTCAATTTCACTCCATGCTGCCGTTCAACATCTTCACAGATTTGACGGGGCAGGTAATCAGGGTTAGCCCTTATCATATCATCAATTACAAGTGCCGCTTTATTTGGTCGTAATGCAGGCACTGATGAAGACTCCTGTGCAGAGTGATTATGTTTGTTTTCAAATGTGTGCACTCTCACAATTTTGGTAGCCCCAACACCACGAGCAGTTATCTTCCAAGGACATCCACCAGCTGTGCAACATGCAGTCATGTGCTTTAAAGAATTCCTCTTGAACTTGTAGTTAAAACGTCCAGCTAAGGAGGTAAGGTATAGTGCATTCCGGAATTCATCAGCATTTGTAAAAATTTGCCCACTACCTGATATAGCCTTTCCAAGAGTACTTGAAACTGGAGGAATTGCTTCGAACTCTATGCATCTTGATGCAACTTCATGTCTCTGAATGGTGTTATCATCATTTACACCTTGAGATGATGATGATGGCGATGAAAAATGATTGTTTTCCACATTAACACTGCACGATTAACATATTCATGTAAAGTTAGAATAAAAAAGGAGGATAAAATTTAATCATGCTGATAAGCAAGATAATATGCAGGTGTGACTTACGAAGTGCTTTGTTCATCTATTACTCCTTTGCTTTACTCCTCCGTTATGAGCTTCAAATACATAGACTCTTGAGAAACCGTAATTGAAGAGGACCATGTTATATATGTCATCATCGTCATCCAATGGCTGGAGTAAAGATTTATCAAACTTCAAGGTGCACTTAAATGACAGACTAGATGGGTCAATTTGGACTTTCTTACTTGCTTTAGAAACAAACTCAGCATGTGAGATTCCTTGATTAATACATATGCCATTAGTACATCCACCTTTATAATTGATGGACCCATCGTCAGCCTTTATGATCTCCCCTCCAAAATAAAGATAGCAATATATTGACTTATTACTTTCTATTTACCTACTATAAAATAATGCAACCAACCCATTAGTATGTGCTATACTTGTTCAAGCCTTCAAGGTAAAAACCACACTTAATTTTGGTTCCAACGGTGAAAACTAAGTTCAAATCATGTATATAAGAAGGTTTAAAACAACACAACATCCCAAAAAGTCTGATATATGATAACACTACACCCCATAATTTATACCTTGTGCCTTTTTAGGAACTAAAGTTCCCTAGAATTGAGGTAAGACGGTACGAAAATCAATTGGAAATGAAAGCAAAGAGATAGCATAGAATTTAAGAGTAGCATGAATCATAAGTAAATATTATTCATAATTTTGTTTTTTTTTTCGATAACTGAGGAACCTTTTATGGCCAAGCCCTTAAGACACTCCATGGGGACCCAAACCTTGGGGTGTTGACCACACTCTAACAACCAGCACTAAGTAAATCAAGGTATCATCAGTGGCAAGATTCAGGGACCACACCTCCCAACATTCGCCCTGACCAACTGGGCTACTCTGGCAGACTAAATATTATTCATTATTTAAAAAGGAAAAAAGAATCCGAAAGAGAAAATAGTACAGAGTGCCTATCCTGATTTGAAGCAGAGAAAAAAAAAATGGAAGTTTGACCTTTTTGTTTTCTTGAGATGTATAATAGCGGTTTGACTTCTAATTCAAAAGTGTTACAATAGTTAAGAAAGCCTTAAAATTGCTAATTGAAGTAGGTTCATTATTGTTATTCATTTCAATACAAACAAAAGGCGGTTAAAAGGATATTGTAACCAAGTTTTGAACAAGATAAGAACAAAAGTAAGATTGTCATTCTGAAACCAGCCTAGTTTCTACACAGCCATATTCCTGCTCTGGTTCACTCTAATAAATAAAATTTCTTGTACAATGGAACCACATCTCATGAGCTAGGGAACATCTGGTTTGAAGGAAAGAGCTGCAAATGCTACTTGGTCATAGCTCTATTTTAACTAGGTATCCCTATTTTTGACTAATATAAGGGATAAAGCAAAAGAGCATGCACATGTGGACAAGCACACACACACAGAGACAGAAATTTATAGGAAACTGCATCAATTCTACTAGATTATTCATATTTGAAGAAGGGGAATGAAGTGTGGTACCAAAGCAATTCAATATCTAAAAGTTTCACATATTTCAATCACAAAAATATTTCTACTTCAATGCAATTTTAAAATGCTAATAAACCTTCGGAAACCTTAGCAAGTAAGTTGCCAGGCCAAAAGAAGTAATGAATTGCATTTACATCCATATAATAACAAAGCATCTAAAAATCAAAGCAACATCCTATCTCCATACAAACTCATCCAGCTTGTAATAGCAATGAGGAAGGAAGTTAAAGGAATTAAATCAAATTTATTAATTCCATTGAGAAAATATAACAAATGCATGAGAGAGAGAGTAAAAAACTTATTTAATAAATGAAACTTTTTAAGGCCATTATTTATTTTTCCCTGAGTAAACAAAAATTTAGTAGCATAAATCATGGACGGATACATATGTACTATGTGTATACAACCATCAACTAATATTTATCACTTATCAGCACAAACAATAAAAATCTAGAACCATGATTCATACACTCAAAACCCCAAATCTGCAGGGGAAAATGATAGCAAAGCCTGCCAATTTTGTCTCAGGATGAAACTCCTGATAGATTGCAACTTTTAGCATACATCTGTATGAAGGCCCAAAAGAAATAATATAAAATCGAGTCCATCGATAAGGTAACTTGTCACATATGAATCAATCCCTTGGAAGTTATACATGGGACAAATTTCAAAATTCATTCATTTCTTGTAGCTACAATTTTAACAAAAACTCGGGTTTCATCTAGTTGATTCAGTAAATACAACAATATTTATATCTCACATGGGTCAATGCAGTTTAAAACATATTTCTTAACCATTAAATTGCTTTGGGGTTCTGTTATACATACTACAACAAAACTTTGTCTTAAAAAATTTCTAACTCGTACTTTGTACACAGAATATATGGTTACTTCATTCTTTATATGGCCAAGAAGTATTGTAGACAAACTATAGCAGATACAGCATTATTTTTATGCAATTAAGTAATTAACTAGATACAATAATTTATATTAAGCAGAAAGCCATGGTCACCAAAAAGAGGGGACCAAAGAAAGAATTAGGTCTCTAAAATTACAGGCGAAATTGCATAAAACTTAATGAAGTTCCTGAAAGGAAGAAATCGTGGCGAAATTGTTACTGTGATAAATCACATAAATTAGGAAATCAAACACCTCACAGGAACAACAAATCTACCAAAAAGAGCAGAGCCAAATAGTGAAATTGATAATCTTTATCATTCAGTTTTTCAGTAGAATTGAAGCTCTCACTACAAAATTTTCCCTGAAGTTTGAAGGAATTAAAGTCCCTGAAAATGGCAACATTTTAGCAAATGAAGCCTCCTCACGAAGACAAAATGCACAACGAGGGTGTCTTTGAACTCGAAACAAATTGAAGGCTAAAAAGAACATAAAAATTACAGGGCCCTTCAAAATCATTAAAAAAAAATTATATTAAAATAGAATCCAGTCCACAGCTGATATTGTACGATATTGGGCTGTTTGGATGGTGAGAAAGTTAAATAAATAGGTGTTGGAACATTTACCTATAAGAGAAAGAAAATGGGTAAACTTGGGTGGCGGGCCTAGAGCCTCCTTTCATTCATGGTGTTTGAATTAAGAAATTTCTGAGGACTGTCGGAGATTTTCCGAAATTTTCCCGCCTTTAGGGTTCTGCTTTACATGCAGGAGAGGTGAGAGGGTGCACGGATGTCTAGTGTGATGCAAAATCCAGCAGCACTATGTGTGTGTTGTGTTTTTGCTAATTAATATAATTATTTTTTATTCAATATTCATAAAAAGTAATAAAGGAAAAAAATATCAATCCAAAACTACAAAAGTCAAAGTACAATTTGAATACAAAAGTCATTTTTTACTAACATTATTATTATTTTTTTAAATAATGTTAGATTACATTTTACAGTAATTTTATAAAGTATTTATAATTTTTTTTAATACTTTAAAAGATAAAAATTTTCAAGTGTTACAAAGTTCAGAAACACCTATGACTACCAAACACATTCTTAATATCTATGCTTGTTCCATATGGTATAACTGTCACATCTTTTTTTTTATTTTCTTTTTTATAAATTATTATTAAAATAATAAAAAGAAAATCTTTGTTACTTCTAATAGAGATTAGATATTGAAATATAAAGCATGTTTGTTAATCTCTCAATTTATTTAGAACACAAAAAAAAAAAAAAACATGTTTAATAATATAAAATAGAAAACATCATGGTATTTTTTTGAGAATATCTTTTGGTTATATTCAATATTTTTCATTATTTGACTAGAATTGTTTTAAAAAATAATTATACAAATATAAAAAAAAAAGACTAAAGATAAAATATTATAAATGAAAATTATTTTAAATATAAAAATAGTTTTAAAACATTTGAAGTTTTCAAATAAATTTTTATTTTACAAAATATCAAAAAATTATTTTCAAAATTTTTTTTGAAAACACCTTGTGGATAGTTTTTATAACAAAGCTTCTTTTCAATGCCCAATGAATACAAACATTTGAAAAGAAAAAAAAAACTATACAGTACTCGGTTTTTATGAGAGTAGAGTTTGAGGTTAAAATACCATTTAATTTTTTTATTAAAACTAGTAAAATCAATTATTATTTTTAAAAATAAATTAAAAAATATTTATTTGATAATATTATAATAATTAATTTTAAAAAATTGTAAGATATTTATTTTAAACAAAATATTTATTTAATATACATGGTCACTAATGTTGGACACCTTCCCACTTAGTAGAGTAACCTAGAATATTAATACATTATAATGAGAGTAGATGATAAAAAAAAGTTTGCGAAAGGAACTCAAAATAAGTGACTTTGTGCTACAAAGGGTGCTCAACAACAAGAGAAACCCAAAAGATGGAAAACTAGGGCTAAATTACGAAGAGACTATCAAATCTACCATGAAGCTGGAATTTGCATTTTCAAAATTCAATCTATTCAAGGGCAACAACTCAATTGCTTATGAAATGTTACTGAATTCAAAGACATTATTCATTGAAGTAGTGAAAGGTACATTGTTGATCTATGTATCCCAAATATTAAGTGATGGGAAGTAGTTAAAGTGCATTGTTGATCTATGTTACCCCCAAAAAATAAGTTGACCATCACCTAGGAACTTTGGAGTCCTTAATAAGAGCATTATGTCACGGACTTAGTATTTTCCTAAGCTCATACGACACTTAGACAAGTCAAGACACTTGATCTTGCTAAGTTAGCATGTCTCCCAATGCTTAGCTTGCTAGGCTAAGATGCTCAAGACTTGGAAGCTTGAGAAGGCGTAGTAAGCAACTCCTAAAGAATGGAAGTTGTTATTACTCAAGGAAGCCTTTACAAGTGCTTTTGGGAACTCACTTGCTTGGTTAGGAAGTGATTTGGGTGGTCCCTTGGCCAAATGAGATCTTTACCTATTTATAGGCACCAATGGAACTCTCTGGAACCTTAGAGGGTTCCTTACAAATCAAGAAGATTTTAGAATACCCTACACAATTCTATGTACAACCCTATGTACAAGAGATCTCTATAATTCTCTAGAAAGCCTTGGACTCCTCTCATGCCTTCTACCATAGTGTAGAGATGTGTGGACATCTCTAGGCATCTCTAGAACCTTCCACACTCTTCCCTCCAATGGCTTAGTGTAGATGGCTCCAAGAGTCTCCAGAAGCTTCCTGGGCTCTATATAAATCCATGAGGAGGCTCATTTGAAGCATCCTATGACACTCTCCTCCACCTATGTCATCGACGTCCTTGTCATTGCCTCTTTCTGATACCTCTCGATGTGTTTCCTGAACCTTCTCAAGGCATCCGCATGTTCCCAGCTTACCTGCCTCCTAGGTAGTCCTTTCCATCGGACTAGATACTCTATCATAGGAGGGACCCCTATTCTCCTGGTGACCGGCCCATTCAACCAGGATATTTTTCACCTCCTTTTCTCATGAGGCCTCGGATGGATGCAGATCCCTGCACTTTTCGATGCTTGGAGTGCTACTTCATTTTACCCATCAAGCTCACCTTTCCCTTGGTAACCTTGTCGATGTATGTGCGGGCTACCTTAGCTCGCTCCCCTTTTGCCTTCTTTACTTGCACCCCTAATAGTAAGGAGGTTTTAGGCGTGCTAGGCTTTGGGTTGAATTGGAGGGCACTTAGTAGCTGCATCGAGCCCATATGTGCTTCGTCTTCCTGTTCCCTCTCCTCAATCATGGCATTGAGCGCCTTCCTCTTTAAACAATCCCGTGGCCAATGTGGACCGTCACATAGGAAGCATTTGATTTTAGGTGTAAACTCCTTCCTTTCCATCTTACCCCTTCCTTCTCGGACGTTAGGCGTCTTGCCTGATCCCATTCTAGGAGCATTGTGGTCCCTTGAGACCTCGTCTCCCCCACCCGTGGCGTGGCTATCCTCCAAAGACTCAACCTTGGAGGAGTCTCCCCTTTTGTAGTCCGTTAAAGACTTTGCTACTGCCATAGCAGTGGCTAAGTCTTGAACACCTCGGCGTCTTAATTCCTACTCGGCCCACCCTTACAGGTTATCCATGAAGTTGAATAGCAACTCCTCCTCAGTTATGTTAGGAATCTCAAGCATGAGTGAAGAGAATTCCTTAGCATAGTCTCATATCGAGCTTGTATGCTTGAGACGCCTCATGTTTTTCCTAGCCAGGTAAGCCACATCCTCAGGGTAGAACTGTCTCTTGATCTCCCTCTTGAAGTCTTCCCACGTCTCTATGGTGAAAATGGTTTTCTCCATATCGGCAAACCTCCAACGCCACCATAGAGTAGCTGTGTCAATAAGGTAGAGGGTTGCAGTCCTTACCTTAGCCACCTCATCAGTTAGTGCGATAGCCTCGAAGTATCGCTCCATATGCCATAAGAAGTTGTCCAACTCCTTGGCATCCCGCTTGCCACTAAACCCTTGTGGCTTCGGCACCTCCACCCTAGATGCCTCCTGGGTGGCCATGACCTGTGTCGACACAACAACCTTGTAGATGGCCAACTCCTGCCTAACCTCATGGTCTCGGGACTTCATTCGAGTGGCCAAGGCCTCTATCCTTGACTCCATGCTAGCAAGCTGTTGGTTTTGAAACCAGATAAATAAAAGAAAAAACGGAAGCCAGAAAAATTTTCTCAAAATTTTTTCTCAATGATCAATACTTGTATTAATTTAATGAAATAACAAATATAGGTAATTTAGAATTATACCTTGCGATTAGGCTGATAAATTTGAACTCCACCAAAAGGATCTTAGAATTCCAAATCCTCTAAAGCACCATGGATCTTTCTCTAACGTTTCTACAAATAATGATGAACTCAAAACGAGTGGGCGTCCTTTTTTTTTGTTTTTATATCACTTGGGTTTTTATATCACACAACTTAATATCTAGAAAACTTGTATTCTCATCCCATCATCCGAAAAACATTGAGAAAAAAAACTTTTTAATACCACAAAGAAAAAAATAACTGACATATTTTGAATTTTGAATTTTGAAAAACATGGGAGAGAATATCTCTCCCCATGATCCCCACTTAAAAAGTGTTTCTTAGGGAATACAAGTAAGTGTGGTCTTCACCACATTGTATCAAAAAATATTTTAAATAATCAAATTATAAAATAAATAAATCAAATCAAGATTGTGTGAAATTAATTTAAAATTCAAAATTCCAAACTAATAAAATCAACCCAACATAAAAAAAATGTTCATATAATTTTAATGGAGCCGTTGAGAGGAACTATGGACATTATAATTTTAAGCTCCAATAATTTTGACAATTAATTAACAACTTAATTAAAAAATCAAAATTATTAATTCCAAAATTACTCCACTAAAAATTTGGAATTGCACTCTTAAAATTATAAAATTAAATATATTCAAAGGATTTGAATTGCCCATTGATATAGTCACTACATATGAGTCAATCCTCCATAAACGGTTCATAATTAAAGCTAGGTTTTTCCGTTAACCTCTTTAATTATATCTTTCTCCTTAAGTGCCATTGGTTCTCTAATGAATAATATATTTATGGTCTAATCATAAATTGAGCGCTCTTATCATTCAAGGTCCGAACCAATACTTATGGGAACCGTCCATCTGACTTCTTAACGAAGGAATGGATTTCATCTTGTATATTAATATTCCCGGCTATTTATTTTATTATACTTCCAATACACCAATAATTTGACACTATGTATTTGTGTCATTACCCGGTATGTCAAAAAATACAATACAATAAATAGGAGTCTATTAATCACTCAGAATTAAGATCAATACATATATGACCATCATTGATTAATATTGAATGCTCTATATTATAACGGAATTTATCAGAGATTCATAATTAATCGTGTTCCAGTTCTATATAATCAAATTATATAAAACGCTTTCATTCCAATAATCTCATTATTAACAATCCGGATAAGATCATTTCATTCAGAATGTAATGAACCGCGCTAGTAATTTTAAATTAAAGATCCCAACTTTAATTTTTAATTACGAACATATTAGATTATTTTACTTTAAATATTATCCTCCTGTATATAACACTTATATACAATATTTAAAGTTACAATTAAATAATCTAGGGTTTTCGATATTTATAAAGCATCTATAACATGCATGCAACAATAATATTGAAATAATTCCTTAAAAAAAATATTAATAATCAGCAAAATAAATAAATAAATAAATCTCATTTGTTTATGGGCACATATTCCAACAATCTCCCACTTGCCCTAAATCAAATGTGACATGTCTCTAAGTCCCATCCCTTCAAGATGTTGCTCAAAACTCCGAGCCGGTAAAGTCTTAGTGAACGGATCAGCTATGTTGTTCGTAGATGCGATCTTTTCAACTGAAACGTCTCCTCTACTGACAATCTCTCTTACCAGGTGGAATTTCCGTTCTATGTGTTTTCCTTTGCGATGGTTCCTGGGTTCTTTGGCATTAGCCACTGCTCCACTATTATCACAATAGAGTCTGATTGGCTCATGCATATTTGGAACTACTTCCAGTTCTTTCAAGAATTCGCGAAGCCAGACTGCCTCTTTAGTTGCTTCACAAGCCGCTACATATTCAACCTCCATGGTTGAATCAGCAACACAAGTTTGCTTGACACTCCTCCATATAATGGCTCCACCTCCCAAAGTGAAAACGGCCCCAGAAGTAGACTTCCGAGAGTCTCTATTTGATTGGAAATCAGAATCTGTATATCCGATAGGAATCAATTCCCTACCAGAGTATACCAACATATAGTTTCTCGTCCTTCTCAGATATTTAAGTATATGCTTGACTGCTACCCAATGATCTAATCCTGGGTTTGACTGGTATCGACTAACCACTCCCACTGCAAAGCATATGTCAGGTCTTGTACACAACATTGCATACATCAAACTACCAACTGCTGATGCGTAGGGAACTCGTCTCATTTTCTCCTCATCTTGCGGTGTTTTTGGACACTGCTCTTTAGAGAGATGAACTCCATGTCGAGAAGGTAAATTTCCTTTCTTAGAGTTCTCCATTGCAAACTTGACAAGCACCTTGTCAATGTATGTTGCCTGAGACAATGCCAGAAGCCTATTCTTACGATCCCTAGTCATTTGGATACCAAGAATGTAGCTTGTCTCTCCCAAATCCTTCATTTGGAATTGGCTGGCTAGCCAGTTCTTTACCTTGGATAGAGATTCTACATCATTTCCAATGAGTAGAATGTCGTCCACATAAAGAACCAAGAAAACCACTTTATCTCCTCCTATTTGCTTATAGACACAAGGTTCACCCAGATTTTGTTCAAAACCATAAGACTTTATGGCTTCGTTAAATCTGATATTCCAAGATCTAGAAGCTTGCTTAAGTCCATAAATGGACCTTTGTAGTTTGCACACTTTCTGCTCTTGGTCTTTGACCACGAAACCTTCTGGTTGGACCATATAAATAGTCTCTTCAAGATGGCCATTCAAAAATGCTGTCTTGACGTCCATTTGCCATATCTCATAATCATAATAAGCAGCAATGGACAAGAGAATCCTAATGGATTTTAGCATGGCGACTGGTGAAAAAGTATCCTCATAGTCTACTCCTTCCTTTTGGGTAAAACCCTTTGCCACCAGTCTTGCCTTGAAAGTCTCTACTTTCCCATTAGGTCCTCTTTTTCTCTTATAGATCCATTTGCAACCAATAGGCTTAATGCCTTCTGGTAGATCTACAAGCTCCCAGACTGAATTTGAGTACATAGACTCTATTTCGAGTTTCATGGCTTCCTGCCATTTCTCTCGATCAACATCATCCATCGCCATTTTGAATGTCAATGGATCATCATCATTGCCATCAGTGACTGCAACTTGTGCTTCTCCATTTTCACGATAGTGAATGGGCAATCTTATTTCCCGCCCACTACGTCGTGGTGGCGGTGGTGTTAGATCTCGAGCAGTGGTTTCTTTTCTTTGTCTTTCAACAACTATTGTTGGCTTGGGGCTGATCTCATCAGCTAGAAACTCTTCTAGAACTACTTTACTTCTAGGTTTAAAATCTGCCATATAGTTATACTCGCAAAACGTAGCATTTGTTAACACAAATACTTTGTTATCCTGAGCGCTATAAAACAGACCTCCTCTTGTTCCTTTAGGATATCCTACAAACATGCATACCTCAGAGCGAGGTTCTAGTTTCCCAGTCTTTCCCTTTAACACGTGCGCAGGGCACCCCCATATGCGAATATGTCTCAAACTAGGTTTGCGACCATTCCATAACTCTAGGGGAGTGTTAAAGATTGACTTAGATGGAACTATGTTCAGAATATATACTGCCGTTTGTAATGCATATCCCCAAAATGAGGTTGGCAGAGAAGAATAGCTCATCATTGATCTCATCATGTCAAGCAAAGTGCGATTTCTTCTTTCGGCTACACCATTTTGCTGAGGTGTCCCAGGTGCCGTGAGCTGTGATAATATTCCATTTTCAATCAAGTAGTCCTTGAATTCATAAACCAAGTATTCTCCTCCTCGATCTGATCGAAGAGTTTTGATTGATTTGCTAAGCTGTTTTTCTGCTTCAGCACGAAATTCTTTGAACTTTTCGAAAGCCTCGGATTTTCTTTGTATCAGGTATACATATCCGTATCTTGAATAATCGTCAATAAATGTGACGAAATATTCATAGCCCCCTCTTGCTTTGACATTCAAAGGTCCACATACATCAGTATGTATGATCTCTAGAGGTATTTTTGCTCTTTCACCCTTAGCCGAAAATGGCCTTTTGGTCATTTTGCCTTCTAGGCAAGATTCACAAACTGGTAGAGTGCCAACTTTTAGCTCTCTCAAAGGACCATCCTTTGCTAGTCTTTCAATTCTATCTATGTTAATGTGACCAAGCCTTAAATGCCACAAATATGTGTCATTTTTATCATTAGAAATCTTTCTTCTTTTAGGGGTTGGTTCAGCGACTTTAAACATTTCGGTTTGAAGTAAATTATTGAAAATTGGTTTAACAAAATATATACCATTATCAACATAACCTGAACAAATATTCATTCCATTCTTATAGATTGAAACAGAGTCAATATCAAAAGAAACAAAAATAAATTGTTCATGTAACTTTGAAACCGAAATCAAATTCCGTTTGAAATCCGGAATAAAATAAACATTGTGCAATAACAAATATTTATTATTAGCAAATGACAGTCGTGCTGTCCCAACTGCTGTCGCTGAAACTCTTGCCTCACTGCCAACTCTCATCATGAAAGCTCCCTCTTTAAGATCCTTAGATGACTCAAGCATCTTCAAAGAAATACAAACATGGTTAGATGCTCCTGAATCAATAATCCAGCTTGAGAAATCATTCTCAACTAAGCATGTTTCCATTACTAATAAATCTAATTTACCTTGTTTCTTCTTTTGCTTCAGCTCATCAAGGTACTTCTTACAGTTCCTTTTCCAATGGTCGTCTTGACTGCAATGGAAACATTTTCCCTTAGGTTTAGGCTCAACAACCTTCTTTTTCTTCTTTTGGATCTTCTTCTTGTCCTTTTGATTTCTCACATTTCTCTTCTTCTTATTCCTCGAAGATTCCCACAACTGCATTAGCCTCAGCAATATTTGTCTTGCCTCCCTTATCATCTATAAGGGTCTCATAAGATTGCAGCTCATTCAGGAGTTCTGTCAAATTACATTTCTTATGGTTCATGATGTAGTTTGTCCTGAATTGGAGGAAAGAGGGAGAAAGTGTCTCTAAGATCATGCCAACCTGGGTCTTTTCATCAATTTTAGCTCCATTGATTTTAGCCTCATTAAAGTGATGAATCATTTTAAGGATGTGCTCACGAACTGAAGAACCATTCTTCATTTTACTGTTCATAACAGCTTTCACAGCTTCGTGGCGGGCCTGCTCAGAGGGGCGTCCAAACATCTGCTGTAGAGATTCCATAATCTCGCTTGCAGTTTCAAGGCCCTCGTGCTTAGTTCTAAGCACTTCATTCATTGTTGCTAACAAGCAGCAGCGGGTCTTGTTATTTGCAATAATCCAACGGTTATACTCTTCTGAGACAGCCTTGGAGGCATTAGCTGGAGGCACTGGAGGACAATCCTCCTTAAGGACAAAGTGGTAGTTCTCATTAATGAGAAGAATGTTCATGTTGCTCTTCCATTTTACAAAGTTTTCACCAGTTAAAACTTGAGAGGCGAGAAGTGAGAAAATTGGGTTTGACATATTTGCTGAACAAAAATAAGAAATATTTTCAATAAATAATTGCATAAATATCATAAGAAAATTAAAGGCAAAGTAAATATGAAGCAAGAATGCTCATGATAAAATACACCAAAAAATATACTTTAACAGCCTAAGGAATTTTAATTACCACAACTAAGTGCCGCCGTAGGGTAGGTCAAATAATTGCTAATTAAAATGAGACTTTCTCAATTAATAAATATTATCCAAAATATCTCATATTTCTAATACTTATTAATTTCCTTTAAGTTCGGTCAAGAAAATAATTAACCAATTTAATTATATCTTTATGAGTGTAACCCACCATATCAGATTTTTAAGACTTAATTTAGAAATTGCCGCCGTAGGGTAGGTCAATTCTAAAATATATCTTAAAATCCTGTCTCATGGAAAACAACCTTGTTATTGAAATTAGTAGACACTTTCCGTAGGGAGGACGAAATCAAAGCGTCTCTAAGCGCTACTAAAAACTCACAGTGTTGTATTAATGGTGGAGACCTAGGGTTTATATTGTAATATTACCTGCTCCCACTCATTATATTGCAAAAGGTGTATTTAATTTATAAAACAACTATTGTTTCATAAACCTTAGACAATTTAAACATTTTAAATTACTAAGCCTTTATAATTTTAAACAATTTTAAATTATAAATTAAGTCATCCGTGACATTATATAAAATAAAATAAAAATAAACGCATGAATGCATGACATGCAAAAATAGGTAGGCACTTTTCTAACTAAAATGACATGCTAAAACAAGGGTAGTGGTGGAGCCAGGGATAAAGTTCAGGGGCAACGTGAAATAAACCTTCTTCATATACATAACCAGCCAGGAGCCATAGCCTGGTGGTACTAGCAAGGAATACCCATCCTTCATGGGTTTGAATCCCCTGGTTCCACCCCTTGCAGGACAAAGTAATCATCAACTTTATAAATATAAAAACGGAAATGGCCGGGTTCCATGGACGTTAAATACAACCCAAATAAAAAAAATACAAATAATAAAACTGGGTCTTCCTGTAAATCTACATCTTCATCTTCTCCTTGAAAGGTGGTGGTCTCCATTGAATTTCTCAAATTCAATAAAATTCAAATTTCCTTGAATTGTGGTTGTCTCCATTGAATTTCTCAAATTCAATAAAATTCAACCCAAAACCGATTTACAATTACAATAGTAAACCTATTTACAAAAGATCTTATAAAATAGGAATTACAGCAAGGATCCTATTTACAAAAGATCTAATAAAATAATTATTACAAAAATAACAAAATCCATGGAACCAATAAAAAACGACCAATCCATTCCCACAAACATTCATCACCATGAACATAAAAATAAACAAACATCAATATGCAAAAGTGCCTACCAAAAGCCATGCAAAGATTATCAAATAATCATTCATTAAATTAATACAGAGTATCAACCTGCTCTGATACCAATTGTTGGTTTTGAAACCAGATAAATAAAAGAAAAACGGAAGCTAGAAAAATTTTCTCAAAATTTTTTCTCAATGATCAATACTTGTATTAATTTAATGAAATAACAAATATAGGTAATTTAGAATTGTACCTTGCGATTAGGCTGATAAATTTGAACTCCACCAAAAGGATCTTAGAATTCCAAATCCTCTAAAGCACCATGGATCTTTCTCTAACGTTTCTCCAAATAATGATGAACTCAAAACGAGTGGGCGTCCTTTTTTTTTTTTTTTTTTTATATCACTTGGGTTTTTATATCACACAACTTAATATCTAGAAAACTTGTATTCTCATCCCATCATCCGAAAAACATTGAGAAAAAAAAACTTTTTAATACCACGAAGAAAAAAATAACTGACATATTTTGAATTTTGAAAAACATGGGAGATAATATCTCTCCCATGATCCCACTTAAAAAGTGTTCTTGAATTTTGAAAAACATGGGAGAGAATATCTCTCCCCATGATCCCCACTTAAAAAGTGTTTCTTAGGGAATACAAGTAAGTGTGGTCTTCACCACATTGTATCAAAAAATATTTTAAATAATCAAATTATAAAATAAATAAATCAAATCAAGATTGTGTGAAATTAATTTAGAATTTAAAATTCCAAACTAATAAAATCAACCCAACATAAAAAAAATGTTCATATAATTTTAATGGAGCCATTGAGAGGAACTATGGACATTATAATTTTAAGCTCCAATAATTTTGACAATTAATTAACAACTTAATTAAAAAATCAAAATTATTAATTCCAAAATTACTCCACTAAAAATTTGGAATTGCACTCTTAAAATTATAAAATTAAATATATTCAAAGGATTTGAATTGCCCATTGATATAGTCACTACATATGAGTCAATCCTCCATAAACGGTTCATAATTAAAGCTAGGTTTTTCCGTTAACCTCTTTAATTATATCTTTCTCCTTCAGTGCCATTGGTTCTCTAATGAATAATATATTTATGGTCTAATCATAAATTGAGCGCTCTTATCATTCAAGGTCCGAACCAATACTTATGGGAACCGTCCATCTGACTTCTTAACGAAGGAATGGATTTCATCTTGTATATTAATATTCCCGGCTATTTATTTTATTATACTTCCAATACACCAAGAATTTGACACTATGTATTTGTGTCATTACCCGGTATGTCAAAAAATACAATACAATAAATAGGAGTCTATTAATCACTCAGAATTAAGATCAATACATATATGACCATCATTGATTAATATTGAATGCTCTATATTATAATGGAATTTATCAGAGATTCATAATTAATCGTGTTCCAGTTCTATATAATCAAATTATATAAAGCGCTTTCATTCCAATAATCTCATTATTAACAATCCGGATAAGATCATTTCATTCAGAATGTAATGAACCGCGCTAGTAATTTTAAATTAAAGATCCCAACTTTAATTTTTAATTACGAACATATTAGATTATTTTACTTTAAATATTATCCTCCTGTATATAACACTTATATACAATATTTAAAGTTACAATTAAATAATCTAGGGTTTTCGATATTTATAAAGCATCTATAACATGCATGCAACAATAATATTGAAATAATTCCTTAAAAAAAATATTAATAATCAGCAAAATAAATAAATAAATAAATAAATAAAACTCATTTGTTTATGGGCACATATTCCAACACAAGCATGCTCAAGACCTTTTCTTGGAAGGACAGGAACTCCTCGTGTGACACCGGTTGAACTTGTGAGCCTAGCACCCCCTCACGAAGGTCTTAGATCTGCTCCCTTAGATCCTCCATACCCTTCTCCATGCCTTACTGGATCAAGTCCACCCCTTCCCGGGTGTTTGCCATGGCTAGCTCCACCTTGGCTAGCCTTGCCTCCATGTTGGCTATGGCGTCACGAGACTTATCCTTCCTGCCCCTGCCCCGTGCAGTAGGCTCGATCTCCCTTCCACGGGTTTGATCGCTAGTTTCCTCCATGTTAGAGCCCAACATGCTTCCTTTACTATGCTTGTTTCGTAGCCGCGCTCTGATACCACTTGTCACAGACTTAGTATTTTCCTAAGCTCTTGTGGCACTTAGACAAATCAAGACACTTGATCTTGCTAAGTCAGCCTATCTCCCAATGCTTAGCTTGCTACGCTAAGATGCTCACGACTCGGAAACTTGAGAAGGCATAGTAGGCAACTCTTAAAAAATGGAAGTTGTTATTACTTAAGGAAGCCTTTACAAGTGCTTTTGGGAACTCACTTGCTTGGTTAGGAAGTGATTTGGGTGGTCCCTTGGCCAAATGAGGCCCTCACCTATTTATAGGCACCAATGGAACTCTCTGGAACCTTGGAGGGTTCCTTACAAATCAAGAAGATTCTAGAATACCCTACACAATTCAATGTACAACCCTATGTACAAGAGATTTCTAGAATTCTCTAGAAAGCCTTGGACTCCTCTCATGTCTTCTACCATAGTGTAGAGACATGTGGACATCTCTAGGCATCTCTAGAACCTTCCACACTCTTCCCTCCAATGGCTTAGTGTAGATGGCTCAAAAAGTCTCCAGAAGCTTCCTGGGCTCTATATAAATCCACGAGGAGGCTCATTTGAAGCATCCTATGACAATTAGCTCAAAATAAAAAAGAAAATCCAAGTATTGGAAAAAAGTTTAGTTTTCTAAATGTAGTTGACATCATTTGATAAGGTAGTTGATTACTACTCAAAAAGTGCTATTTGATAGCTTATAATTAATCCTTTTAAACACTTTTGAGTAGTAGTTAGTGCCTTTTAACCCAATTAGCATGTTAAGGCTCCTTGCAATCAATTATAATCAAATTGCCTTAAGTTTTGGTGTTTTGATAGCATTTTGACCACCAAAGCATTATGTGATTGAGGAGAGTTATATGGAATCCTTGGAAAGCAATGGGAAGCTAAGAGGAATGAAGAATCCAAGCTTTGAAGCACTTTTGCCATAAGAAAAGTGGGAATGCAAGGAAAAGCAAAAGAGGAATCGGTCATGGAGCATTCTTGATGACAGTCACTGCAGCCAATTTTGGAGCACTTCCTGAAGTCTAAATTATGCATACAATATGTCATTTGAAAGCTTAGGAAGTCAACAATCCAATGCTTCAAACCGTGTGCAATTTGGAGCTGAAATGAGGAAGTTACAGCCTTTGGAAGACAACTGCTCCAAGCTGAAGGAGGCTTCAGAGTAGTGCTGCGGAATCAACCTTATGTTGCAAGATATTTCGCAGCACTTTAGCACAGTGCTATGGACTCCCCCTGAAGCTTCACGCCGCGATGAAAGCTAAACACCTCAAGATGGAAGTCCTTTTTGCTAAGGTGTTGAAGCAGCTGGCTGCTATGAAGAAATTTCGCAGCTCCTTTTGTGCACCTGCGAAATTTCGCAGACCTCACTTGTCACCTGCGAAGTGATCCTGAGTGCTCCCCGATATTTGTAACCGACACTTGGAGATATTTTTCATTAGATTTTTGTTGCCCAAATGGCCAAATTCTCCTTGTAAGTCACCAATGATAGATTTCCTTAGCTTTTAAGTTAGGAATTTGGCAAAATATCATGGAATAGCTGTCATTGTAATTTTGGTTTAAAATGAAGCCCGAGGAGCCTGTTAAAAGTGTGTGCTGGTTGTTGAACTTTTTGTAAGCTGGAAAGGAAGAAATACACAGAGCTTGAGCTCTTTTCTACCTTACCTTCTCTCTTTGATTGTGTTTTTACTTAGTTTACTAAGTTATGCACTCTTTGAGGAGTTTTCCCCAGAGAATGAGTAACTAAATCTTTTAGTTCCTTGGAGTTAAGGTTGCCGGGAAAGGTTCCAAGTGCTTCAATTAGAAGCTTTGTGGTTTCAGCTATGAATGAAGAGTAAGTGTGTCCCGTGAATGGTTTCTAATGTTTTTAGTTAACTTAAAACACCTTAGAGTCACCTGGGCCAACACTTGGTAAGGCAAGTGATCTCTAACCATGGAGATGCACTAGTTTACCCCTTGCGAGCCTCTGGTAGGTGACTTGGAGGTAGGATTTTCTAGAATAGCCAACACTTGATAAGCTTTTGGACTCTTAGGAGACATCCATTAGTTACCTCTTGCAAGCTTTTGACGGGTAATCCAAGGTTAAAGATCATCTTGAATGGTAAAGGCTAAGTGAGAGGCTCAAACCATTGCAAGTTGCATCAGTGAGAGAATTAGAGCTGAAATCCAATTGAGGGATGCATTTATGCAGTGCCTGTTAGAGAATTGACTTAATGTTAAGTCTTTAATGTGAGGAATTGAACCAAGTGACCGGAGCTATGCTTTTGCATGAGGAACCTCCCCTGTATACCTGAATCTCCAAGGAATGCTTTTCTTCTTAAGTAATTTTCATCACTTGTTGTGTTGTTAAACTAAGTCCATACTTTTTTCAACCAAAGTTTGTGTTTTATTTCTTAAGCTAATCTTGAAATGAAACAACACCAATTCACTTTGAATTGGTATCATTTTTTTTTTACTTGAGTATCCTTCCCAGTGGAACGATCCTAGAGCCACTATGCTATAGTAGCTTTGTATTTGCTACCCTAGTTCATGGTGTTATAGGTTAAAAATTTTGTTGATTACACCTGCCATCAAGGAGCACCAGCTGGACACGAATCAGCTGAGACACCAATTAGGCATGAATCAGTAGTACCTTAAAATTATGCTAGTTCTAAATAATTTGAGAGGGCATATGCTCTAAAAATGCAAATGATCTAAATATAGGAAGAGAAATCCAATGAGAAAAAGAAAAAGAAAGAAGACCGTTATCAAAAGGAATTCTGGAATTCATGATAAAAAAAAAAAAAAAAAAGTGGCCTGCTCACGCAATCCATTATGCAACTCTACTATGCCTACCTATGGTCCACTATATTTGATGCTATTATAGTTAAGTTAACCCTTGACACTACTATAATTGAGTTTGCTATTGACATTGTTGCAACTAAGTTCACTATATTACAACCATACTCACTATTATAGTCTTCTTGCAAACATACTCATTATCCCTACATCTTTCTAAGGAACCCTTCAAAATCTCAACTCTTTTACCTATTAAGTGTATCTTAAATGAGCCTTCTAACTATTGAATTTTGAAGGTAAGGCATTAATTCTCTACAACATCACCGAGATTCATCTCCAATAAGGGTGGATCTACCTTAAGAATAGTATTTTCATCATGGATCTACTCTAAGAATAGTATTTTCATCAGACCTCAATAATTCTAATATGATAAGTACCTAAATTCCCTTTTGTTATTTCCTTATTTGTTGATGTTTTGTGCTCAACTTAGTTTAGACTTAGTTTCAACCTTCTAGAATATTTAAAAACAACCATGGTTGAAAATTTCTCTTTTTTTTCATCGAAATTTCGACGAAATATCGGTTTCGGCGATTGGTGATACGAAAGAAGGGAGTGAAATGTCGATGGAGAAATTTCGGCAAATTTCGGTTAAAATCGTCGAAAATTCGGCTCCTAGCGAAATTTCGGCGATTTTTCTTAACTTTTTCGGTTGGTCAACACGAGTCAACATGCTACAGTGCTTCCACTACAGTGAAATGCTACAATATGCCATACAGTGAAAGCTTAATAAAAATCCAAAATGCTATAGTGTGCCACTATAGTGAAAACTTGATAAAAATCCCTTTTAGTTTGCTGTTGGGGAGACAAAAGCTTCAATTGAGGTGTAGTGAACCATTAGGGCAAGTATGCCCTTTGTTAAATATGTTGCACCAAACATATTTATATTAAAAGTAATTTTTTTCATTTAATTGATTACCAAAAATATAAAATTATTATGATAATTTTCTTCATAGTGTTTTTAATATCATTAATAAATTAATTAAATATTAAAAATTATACATATATCACAATTCATTTTATATAATTTAATACAATTGAATTAAATGAATAATAATTTTAATATTAAATATATTTTAAAATTAGACATATTATAATCAAATATCACAATATTATTATGAAATAATATTTGATATAATTTAATAATAAATGTACACTTATAAAATTCTTTTTTTTTTATCGATGCATAAGATATTATTATCAAATATAATAAATTATATATATATATATATATATATATATATATATATATATATATATATATATATATATATATATATATCAAATTCTTCAGCAAAACAATTTTTAAATGTCTATTATATTTCTAATTAAATTTTTATAAGGTTTTTCTTACATTCCTATGAATTTTGATCAATTTTAGGTCTATCGATATTTTTTTTCCAAAATATCTGTTGATATATCTCTGATATATCCGTAATTACCAATATTTTTATCCTTAAAAACAACACAACACCACTTGTACCAAAGGTATAACACCCACTAAATTTAGTTAAGTCATTGAGGGACCCCCAATTACTTTGAAAGATTGGAATGACATGTGAAACCACTTATATTCCATGGATTTCTTATGTTAATGGGATTTTTTTAATTTTTATTTGGTAATTGTTGTGAGTATTAAGTGGTAAGGTATGACAAATTTGATGAGGACATTCTTTACATTTAGAGATCCTAACATATGGGTTCAATTTGTTTTACTCTTCATTAAGAATTAACTTTCAAGGAAATGTAGTTAAGGATATCAAATGGAGGTATTCTATATCAATTTTGATCTAAAAATTTAAGGTTCTAGTCAGGCTGAACTTTTACCTAAAATTATTTAAAAACATTTTAGGATCATAAAATTATCAAAAAGCTTAAGCTTTACTTTGATTATGACCACCATTACAAGTAATTATATAGTACACGTCTTTCGAAATTTGTGATAAATCAATATTTCTTGAATATGTTTATTATATTTGCTTCTTATTAAAATGCATTATATATATATATATATATATATATATATATATATATATATATATATATTGGTATTTAGGTAGTTAATTAACTTCTTGTTAAATCTTGTAAATGGCATGATTATGAATGATGAATGTATTTACTTTTAACGTTATAATACACCCTAGACCAAATTTTTATGAGACGAGGTACAATTGGCATCCAAATAACCTAGTTAATGTGCCATGTGAAAAGAGGGTTGCAACACTAGCAAGTAGCTAATATATAATGTGAATGTGCTTAGTATCATGTGAGGAAGGACACTCTTATTGAATTGCCATGTGATCAATTATGTTGATGGGCACATATCATTATGTGTATGATAATTTTTTTTTTTTTTTATTGTAACTATGATTTTTGAAGATTTGATTAGGCTAATTAATTTGAGAAGTTAAGGACACAAGTTCGTGAACACCAAAAACTCACTTTTCACCTTATCACTATTTATCAAGCTTAGATTTACAATTACAAGAGAATTATATATTATTAATATGATAATGATATTTAATGTCATCAATCTTCACTTAATTAGAATGATTAAAGCTTGTTTACATAGACTTCTTGTTTTTTATTTTAAAATTTGAGATGGTACTATTTTTTTATATCTTAATTTTTAAAAATTCATTATCCTTTTAAGCTAAATTTTTAAAAATTCTTTGATTTTTTTTTTGTTTTATAAAAATAAAAAACAAGAAATGCATCCAAATAACATATTTATTATTCACTCATAATTGTTCTTTCCCAAAGTATTAAAAAAATTTAGATTCACTAGAATCAATAAATATCATTTTAATCGTAAATTTCATAGGTCTTGAATCAATTTTTAAAGTAATCAATGAATTAAAATAACAATGAATTTATTGCAAACTCAAGTCAATGCTTAATTAACCTCAGTTTGATTAATTATTTTGAATATATTTAAACGAGTCACAAAATTATAACATCAAGTACAAAAAGACCATCATCAAGTTGAATGTATTCAAGCCAAACAACCTCCAAACTTCCTTTCTCTTCTTAATCTATTTTAGAATCTAAGGAAGATAACATTTCATTAATCTATTTTAGAAACCCCAAAATGTTGAAGAGTGAAAATATGCCTGCTTTCTTAGTAAATACTGAATCCTAAATCTATGAATATCTTAACTACAAACGATTTTATTAGTGCTTTAAATAATCTTAATTGCCATATATTTAGATTGTGATGTTATATCATTCATCTTTTGTTTATTATCTTCCTCTCTGATTTAAATTACTTATTATTTTTAGCAATTTTTTTACAATTAATTTTCATTTTTATTATCGAAAAAATAAAGTATTTTTATTTTAATACAATGAGAGTAAAGTTCCCAAGCTCAAAAAGTCTACATAAACTTTAGGTATATTGGACTCTTAGAAAGGCCTCTATATAAATGCTTAGCCCATCACTCCTCTTTTCTTGCCTCTAAATTGCCATGGATGTAGGGCATAGGAAGCCACAAGAAGCTATTGGAGATGGAGAAAACAAGACTTCTTCCGAGAAGAGTCTTTTTAGGACATGACTTCATACATAAATATAGTATCCCAGGCATTTTTAGACTTAAGGTCTGCCTTTTGGATTGATCAATTGAGACAAGTGAGATTCACCTTCCCCAAGAGAAGAGCGAGACCACCATGAAAAGACGTCTCACTTGGTGGGACTTGGAGTGGATGAGGTTTAGATTAGTCGTAGGGTTTGGCATATTTGTCATCATTTGCTAGGAAGCTTGTAATAGTGTAAGACTTGCCATATATAGTATTATCTTATGTCGCTTTGGGTCTCTCATATTGCTTTCCCTACTTCATTACACATAATTCACAATTGAAATACCAGTCGTAAGAGATCCTTTCTTTTATCTTGAGTAGAATTAAGTGATTTTGTTGCTATAGAGAACCTTAGATTACTTCATTCCCTGTCCTAGTATTAGGTTAGGTGCATATTCCTAATACTCTAGATTTAAGCACAATGGAAACATGTTATTAAAAAATAATAATAAATATAGATCTAAAGATAGTGAATCTTTACCTAAGATTTAGATCTTGTAAACCCCCAATCTCCCACCCTACAACTCTTCCTTGAAGCTTGATACTCAGATGGTAAAAGTCTCTAGAAAGGAGAATGGTTGTAGAAGATTGAAGCCTTAACCTATAAGGGGTATTTACATGGTTCATACTGGGTTTAAGTAATTTGAACCCATTTTAAGCTTGAGTAAATTAATCTAACCCAAAAAGGTCTTAATTGATTAATTAAACCATTAAATATTTAATTAATCAATTAGCCCATTTCAAATATGTCATATACTTATTCCTATGCAACCTTATGTAATTACCAATATGCCCTTATGCACATAGGTGAACTAAGAGCTGATCCAACCCTCATAAGTTGTGTTATCAAGGTTATGAACTCAAATTAGGGACCATTGGAACCCATAGAATAGTATTGTCACGGCTCTCTTAGAATCATATTTTAAAGTTGACTCAACATCTCACTACAATGAGTCAACTGCAATTTTATACCCCATGTCTAGTATAATGAGATACTATATGCTTGGGTTTGTGACCTACCATCCACTATATATGGTCTCTCCATTAATTGGTATTTGTAATCTAACAAGGTGAAAGTTATTAACTTCTCAAAATTACCTCTACTATATCCTTCATTTAGAAGTCCTCATATTATGTGATTAACTAACATGTCTTAACTCATAAAGAGCTCAAGTTCCAATTAAAGAACTACTATGGTCATAGTTGATCTAAACGCATGTCCTTAGGATAACCCAAGGCCACACACTATCTCAATCCTATGAGATATCATGGTGCCTTATTGAGAATATTGGTTGCTATTGACTTATATCAATTGTGACCTAATCCTTAGGGAATGTATGATTATTTTAGGATCTCATCTATAGCTTCAAGTATCTGCTAACAATGATACTGACTCAATATTTTTTTCAAGTTGAGATAAATACAATACAATACAACAACTTAATGAAGTTATAACTACTTGATAGCCTTATGTTATAACTCATCATAGGTTCTGTCCAATATGTAATCTATACACACTAATGCGCTCATCATAGGAACCACATCCCATTGACTAAGACTAATCATCCCTTTAATTAGGAGGTAGTACACTACAACTTCAAATAGATTGCCTAAGTTCACAATTTGATTGTGAACAAATCATTTACTTGCAACAAGCTCATGAATTGGATCTTTTGTACAACTTTTAGTGCACCCAAGTCATGCACAATATAAGAGATGCAAGTCAAAATACTTATAAAGAATAATGAATGGAATAAGGATAGATGAAAGTGCAACTGAAATATAATATAAATAAATAATCAATTCTAAAGTTTGTTACATCGTGTGATGCTTTGAAGGGCTCTATCCTAATAGTTGCGTTCATTATAGCTAGGAACACATTCTCTTAGACGCCATTCTTGGGGCAACTAGGTGGGTGATTATTCATCATTTGATGCTCACATGTGATAACCTTTATATTATCACGTATTGCTTTATTTTTTACTATTGATAACGATGTTAGTTGATTAAGGTTTGTAAACCTCAAGTCAGTTGTGCGAGGCTTTGCCTTTCATTTGGATCACAATCTTATATTAAGCATGCTTATTTTTTAATACAAGGTTATAATAGTTTTAGGTTAAGTTTGGAAACTATCTTTGGTTAGTGCATTGATACTGATGGGAGTGTTGAAAGTGGAGGTAGGCTAGAAGGTCGAACCACAATAAATCTTAGTGTTATGTAATTAATTTTGTTGAAATTGTTTTAATTGCCTTTGGGAGCTTTCTTCATATTATACTTTAGATTAGCCCTAGGATCTGGCTTCAAGAGAAAAAGACCTCTTCTTTTGTACTCTATCTACCAATGTGGCTTATTGCACATCTACTTCAAAAAACTCTAACCATAGTTCAAATTCATAATCATATATAGAACATAATAGATGAATATTATTTATTGGCATTGCTATTATTATTCCTTCCACATTATTATTATTATTATTAAGCATCTACAATATTAATTCATAAGCATGTCCATGGTTTTGCATTTTCATTCCATGCATTGGAAAGGATAAATCAACTTTCCTTAATCTTTCATTTTGTTTCACATTTTATTGGATTGAAAAATATGTTAATTTGAGCATGGACTTATTTTTTTTTTTTTTTTTTTTGCATTTCTTATTAAAAATCTTGTAAAGATAAATAGCTATCTTAAGTAATATTCAAGAAAAAAAAAAGAGAAAAAAATAAGAGCATTCTTCCTTATGAATATTATATACCTCTTTAACTTCTTCTCAAGATTATATTCATATCTTTTTTTAACTCAATCATAAAGGAAAAGTTGACTCCACTCTAAATATCTATCAATCATATGAGAAAAAATTGACTATGATGATGAAAATCATAGCTAAATATCCAAAAATTACATTATTAACTTGCAAAATTTATCCTGCACTCGCTAAATTTTTTAAACATTGAAAAACGTTAATTTCATGGTGTTATCCTATTTAATTAATTAACTATTTCATCATATAAACTTCTTAAATATAGAAAGAAGACCATTTCCTATCATTATCCTACTTAAGTACCATAATTTTTTATCCTATAATCTTTTTTAAACATAGACAGATGATAATCGCATGGCGCTGTCCTATTCAATTAGACCACCATTAAGCTGCCCAACATCTCATTCCTTTCATTTCTATCTTCTGAAATATTTTTTGTTCATAAAGATTTTTGGCCATGGAGAAGAAGCGAGCCAAAAGCCATGAAAAGGTTGAGATGAGAAGGATGAATAATGAAGAGGATCGCCTTGTTTCCTTCTTGAAGCGTAGATCTGGGATCTACAGAAAGGCAAGTGAGCTTTTTACCCTTTGTAGTACAGAAGTTGGTATTTTAGCTTTCTCCCCAAATGGGAAGCCATTCTCATTTGGTCATCCATGTATCAAGTCAGTTACTAATAAGCTTTTAAGTGAAATACCATACACCATGTGATGGTACCCAAAATCTTCTTGAGCCTTATCGTCGTGTTAGGCTTAATGAGCTTCACCATTACTATAAAGAAGCTTGCAAGCAAAAGAAAGCAGCCAAGGAGCAAGAAATAAAAAAAAAAAAAAAAAAAACCTGATCAAGGGTTGGTGGAAAGAACCTATTATTGAGCTTGATATGGATGGTCACAGGCAAAGGGCAGATCTGATTCAAAAGCTTCATAAGCATGTGCAACTCCAAATTAAGGAGCTACAGACCATGGAATCATGTTCAACTTTACCATCTGATACCCAACCAGTTGGCCATGGCCATGGAAGAGGGCCATGCTAAATAAATGTGCTTTGTATTATTGAGAGTCTTGAACATTTCAGTATCAAACGATAATGGTTCAATGCTTTTATTTTGGTGTAATGGGTTTTGTGTTGGAGTAGCCAAAAATATGATATTGATTGATTAAGCTTCTTTTTTCCCCACTGAAAAGAAGTCTTTTAATAGTTGATGTGGGTGACATATCATGTTATTCTTGTATAGATTCCTTATCTTCATAATAGTAGGGTCGTTTTATATTTGTCTGGTTCTGACCCTTGACTCTTGTGTGATTTCCATCTTAATGATCCTAGTAGAAACATATGAGCATGATGCTCTTGAGGGTTCATATTCTGAAATTTTAGGAATTCGAGAATGACTGAATGAATTTGTTAAGCCCCAAATTCTAAAATTAAAGTTTAATTAAATTAACATAGGTCAACTCAGACTTTTTGCACTTGAGATGTGAATTAAGGAAGAATTTGGTGAAGTTTAAAGTTTGAGGACAAACCTAATTCACCTGTTTTATTTAAGTTTTTAAACAAAGAAGTTCCCTATATTTGGAAGAATTCATCTTTTTCCTATTCATGGACTTTGTGTATCGAAAAACTTACACATTTTAACTCCATGGCCAACCTTTGTAAAAAGAGTATGCTTGTATGGGTATTTTTTTAAATCTCTCAGAAAAATAAGCATCTATATGACTATACTAAGCTCTCAGAGCTTGTTTTAGTCTATATAGTGCCTTTTTATTTTTATTTTTATTTTTATAATTTATGAACTTTATGCTCACTTGTAGGCTTTGCATGCTCAGGAGGTTGATCGATAAAAACTTGTTCTTATAGATCACCATGCAAAAATACTGATTTCAGATCTAGTTGGAAGATAGACCATGAGTTTTAAGAAGTCGATGTAATAAATAGCTTGATTGCATCATGTCTTGCAATAGGAGTAAAGACTTCTTTATAATCCACACTAAACTCTTGTTTTTAGCCTTTAGCTACTAAGTGCACCTTATGCTTGCCATCTTCGTCATTCTCCTTCAATGTTGTCTTGTATACCCATTTGACACCAATTTTTTTGTGGTCTCTTGGAAGATCAATTTACTCCCAAGTGCTATTTTGGTTAATAATTTCAGTTTGTCTTTCATAGCCTTCCTCCACTTTGAAAGTTGTAGGATTGAAATATGAAAATAGAGCAAAATGTGTAAGCAGGTTCTCAATGGGTCAATTTCTATTTCCTCATAATCAATCATCCACATAGGCCTTCTTCAACCATGTTTTGTCCTTTGTTTATCACCTCTTTAGTTGCAATTGGGCTTTGAGCATCAACAAGGACATTTTTGGGTAACTTCGAGCTATTGAACATTTCCCATAGGTTGTTGCCTTATGCCATCATCATCAAAATCTATTGGAATAAGTTTTTCAACACCATTCTTGTTCCAAGACCAAGTTCGTTCTTAATAGAAAACAATATCATGACTAATAATGATTTTCTTTGTGTTAAGATTATATAGCTTATAAGCCTTTGACTAATCATTAATACCAAGACAAATGCATATTTCTCCCTTGTCATCTAGCTTTTTCCTCTTCTCATCTAGAACATGGACATGGGTATAGGCTATGCAACTAAAAATTCTAAAGTTTTAGGGTCTTCATTTGTTCCATGTTTCCTATAGTGTTATATTTTGAACAATAAATGTTGTACTTCTCTTCAAAATATGAATGCTCCAGTTGATAATGTTAGGCTAGAAACTCTTCAAAACTCTAATCCTTGCCAAAAGACTTCACACCTCGTTAAGAATCGTGCAATTCTTCCTCTCGCATACATCATTTTATTGAGGCTAATAGGCCTCTATAAGTTGTCTTTTGATGCCATGAGTCTCATAAAAATTTGCAAATTCATGAGTTATAATCTCCCCCACAATTAGTGTACAATATTTTTATTAGGCTACTGACTTCTTTCTCAACAAGTTCTTTATAAAGTTTAAATGCTGCAAACACCTCAAATTTTTCCTACAAAAAATACACCTAAAATTTTCGATTAAAATTATCAATGAAGGTAATTATGTATCTTTTACCTCCATTATTTGGAAGATGGATTTATTTGTCCATAAAAGTCAGAATGAGCCAACTCTAACGTCTTCTTTACTCTCCATGACTTTCCTTGTGAAAATTGATTGTGGTGTTGTTTGCTAACAACACATATTCAACAAAAACTTATTGAGAGCATTCAATTTGAGAAAGCTTAATCACCATATTTTTTTGCTGCAATGTCTTGAGACCAACAAAGTTTAGACGCCCATAACAAAAATGCCAAAGCCATGCTACATCCTTTAATTGAGTAGACACTACAAGAAATTTCACTTTCTGCCACAAAATTTTTGGCCATCAATATAATTTCATCTCTAAAGATGATATTGGGAGACAAAATTCAAGTTTGTTATGAAAATTTGTGTCTAAAGTTTTAATTGAATGTGAAATGAGGCCAAATTATTTGTGACGACATCATAAATTTTAATAACAAAATATTTCATGGTACAAAATATATTGGGAGACAAAAACCTAGTGTCGTCCCAAAAGGTAAATAATGGGTAACAAAATTATGTTGTTGTAAAATAGTTTTGGAGAGAAAAATCTTAACAATGGGAGACAAAAATATTGTCCTAATATCACTAGATGAAGGAACAAAGAAAATTATTGGGGAGGAAATTGTTTTATTGTAAAAACTCAATATTGGAGACAAAACTATTTCATCTCCATTAAAATGCATTTTCCTTTTTCAAAATGAATTTATCATTTTTAAATTTATTTATACTATTGAATACTTAACATGATTTATTTGTTTTTTGAGAAAGTTTCATAATACTTTAATATTCATGAAACAACACAATTATTATTAAAGAAAGTAAATATTATTCAGAAATAATGTGATATTGTCATATTATAATATTAATATTAATATAAATATAAATATATATAGTATTAAAATTTAAATATAATGACAATTGTTATTATATTTAAATTTTAATATATATATATATATATATATATATATATATATATATGTATGTATGTATTTATATCAATGTGTAATAATATTTAAATTTTAATACTATGTGTAATAAAGTAAGAATTTTAAATTTTTTTAGCTAATGTTGAAATCTTCAATTCTGGATATCATACTCATGATATGTGAAATGTAATATTTTTTTAATAAAAATATTATTTTATTTAGTATATAACTTGAAATTATATATAAAAGAATTTAATATGGATTAAATTAATTACCTAAAAAAAAGGGTTATAATGTTTGGACCATAATATTATTAGTCTTCTTCTTGTTCTTGAGTACAAAAACACAAAGATTAATCTAGAATGTATAATATGGTAAAATTCTAATCATAATATATTTTATTTTTATAATATTTTATTTTATTAATGAATTTATAAGATAATAACATTTTTTTTGTAAATTCTATTATAATATAACCATCTATTATTCTTCTAATCTTATACTTCCTATAAAATAACTTTTTTTCTTTTTCTCTAAATAATAATTTCATTTTCATGTAAATACTTTGAACAATCCTTAATAATATATAATAAAATAAAACAAAAATACATTGAGATTCATTTCCATGTATATAACTTGGTATTTTATATATCTAAAAATGTTCAATTAGGAATTAGGATTAAATTGATTATATTATGCAAAAATAAAAAATTTAGTTACCATGTGAGAACCCTAATTTTATTAGTCTTCCTTGTGTTATTTACTGATAAAAATCAATCCAAATTGCCAATGTACAAATAAAATAATTTTAGTTAATAGTATAAACATTTATTACTTACCTACTTTTGTTATAAAATCATCTCATGTCTTTATTTGTAAGTAATTGATTTCAATGGCAATATTCTAAATTAAAGTATAACAAATTAAAAAATATTACATTAAAATAACTTATTTTGTATATAAATTTTTATTTTATATATCTATAAAAGTCAAATTTGGATTAAATTGATTATACAAAAATATAAAAAGGGGTTTGACAACCATAACACTATTAGTCTTCTTCATATTAAAGTGGAAAAATGAATCCAAACTCTAAATGTAAAAGATAATGAAATTTTAATAGTAAGTTACATTGGCTTTTTCATAATATTATATTTTATTATAATTCATATATGAATTTATAATATAATGACATTTTAATAATAATTTATTTCAATTCTACTTTTTTCTTCTTCTTAATTTTCTAATTGATTTTTTTTTAAAGAAATATAAAAATTTATATATGACTTAAAGTTGATAAAAAAACTCATTTCCTTAATTTTTTATAGATATTTCTTATGGTTATTCTTTTAGAGAAAAAAAATTCTAATGTTAACTATATAAGACAATAAGCTTATATTTTTTAAAATTAATCCTTTATAAAGAAAGACTTTTATAAAAGTTTTAGTTAATTCTATAATAGTATAAGTATCTATTATTTACATAATCTTGTACATCCCATAAAAAGACATTATGCTTTTATCTTGAAGTATTTGATTTTAATGTCAATATTTTAAATCATTCTTAATAATTAATAATAAAATAATATATAATTATAAAAAAAATAAAAATTTTAAATTAAAATCATTTATTTTGTTTTTAACTTTTACTTTATATATATATATATATATATATATATATATATATATATATATATATTAAAAAAATCGAATTTGGTTTATATTGATTATACAAAATATAAAAATAGATTTATCATGTACAACCATAACATTGTTAGTCTTCTTACGAAAGCATAAAAATAAATCCAAATTCTGAATGCATGAGATTAAAAGAAAAAAAAAACAAACAAAAAAAAGCATGAAAACATATGAGAAACATAGTATAAGTCTTCATCATACAAAAACATAAAATTTAATCCTAATTGTAAATGTATAAGATAAAAAAATTAAAATCATACTTTTTTTAATAATATTATATTTTACTTTAATATGTATATGAATTTATCATATAATAATTAACATTTTAATAATAATTTTCTTCGATTCTTCTTCTTTTTTCTTTTTGTTAATTTTCTTCTTAATATTTTTTAGAGATATATAAAGGCTATGGATCACTTCAAAGAAAAAAATATATTTTCATAAATTATATTAGTAATTATTATAATTCTAAATATAATCTATTATAACATTTTTTTCTTTTTAAAACACCATATATTTATAAGACCAAAAGAGATTGGTTTCTTTATATTTATCTTATTTAAAATATAAAATATTTAATCAAGTATTTTTTAAGTAATCTTGAATTTTTTTTAAAAGAATAAAAACTCAAAATAAAAACTTGTCCCAAAACTTGTTGTTTTATTCTTGGAAACTTTAAACCAATTATCAAAGTTTTAAATAATTAATCTTTTATAACATTTTTACTTCTTATATAAAACACTAGATATCTATCAAACTAGAAGAAATTGATTTCTTTATATTTATCTTATTTAAAATTAAATAATATTTAATTAAGTATTTATGAAGTAATCTTCAAAATTTTGAAAATACTAAAAATTTAAAATAAAAAACTATCCCAAAATTTTTTACATTAGAATTGGAAAATATTTAAAGAATTGGTAAGTAATATTGTAAAATATTAAATGGAAACAAAAATAAAAAAAGAAATCAGAATAAAAAGTTTTCCTAAACTCTCCACAAAAATCCTCTATCTTGTTTCTCCTTAAATAGCATCTCCATTATTTTGAGCCCATCACCATATTCATTGTCCATCACCATAGACTGCCATCAACTACTGTTGTTGAGCATGGACTACTGTTGTTGCTGACCATGGACTATTGTGGACTACTATTATTGCTGATTGTGGACTGTTGTTGTTGCTGACCGTGGATTGCTTCTATTGCTCGCTTGTTGTCGTAGTCCCATGGTGCTCTACAACATTGCAAAAAAAGAAAATCAAGTATGTTATCACCACTTTATATTTTTATTTTATTTATTTTTAGAATTTCTTGCTTATTAATTAATTAGATACAGAAAAATATTCCATGAGCTTTTAATTTTTACCTTTTCTTGAATGAATACTTTGTTGTGTTTTGAATTATGTAATAAGAGTTGTTTGTGGCCTATTATTAATGAATTCATAAATGCTGTTATCAACTTGCTACCAATTATTCAACCCTAACCAATATTTAAGAAAGTGAGATCTTGATTATACATCATAAGATCTATCATTAAAGTTGTTACATACACACAAATTTATATATTATTCTTTTAAGGGAATTCAATTAGCGAAAATGAAATAAAGAAAATTAAATTAATATCATTTGTGTGAAATATTTTTTTTTTATATGGTTATAGATGAAATGAAAAATATAAAGTTTTGTTATTTTATTATTGTAGTTACAGTTCAATATATAAGTATATTTAGAAACCCACTTTGTAAATTATTTAAAACATTAAACCAATTTTCCATTAGAATTGGTAATAAGCATGAAGAAGGAATAAAGTAAAAAGTGTAAATAATGAATAAGGTTGTTCGAAATATGCATATAAAAACATTAGTAGGTCAAAATATATGACCAACCATGACTAGCTATCCTTTTATGTAAGTTAATTTATTTATCTTGAATATTGAGCCAATTGTCAAGTAAAATATAAAATATTTATATTTAGTTATAAAGTAGTAAATAATGAAATTCATATTTTAAGATTGGAGTAAAATGAAATTTGTATCATTTTTACCTCAACTATATTATTTTGATATTTATATTAAATATTGACACTAATTTTGAAAATTGTGGATTTGAGAAAAAAACTTCACTTTTTCAAAGAGGTTATTTGTATCAAATTACAATAAAAAAACTATTTAATTATTATTTATTGGCATAAATAAAAAATTATTTATTGAATAAAAATTAATTTTTCACCAGCTTGTTTGGCATTTTAATGCTCCTATGATTTGGGCTTGACAAAAATTTACCTTTTATTCCTTATTATATATATATATTTTTATTTATGTATTGATTTTTTTGAGAAAATAATTCATAGACATATTTCCTACTTATAAATTCAAGATATATAACATAGATTCATAGTATAGTTTAGACATTTCAAAAGTTAAGATTGGAGTAAAATAAAATTTTGTATCATTTGTACCTCAACTATATTATTTTGACATTTATATTAAATATTGACACTAATTTTGAAAATTGTAGATTTGAGGAAAAAACTTCACTTTTTCAAAGAGGTTATTTGTATCAAATTACAATAAAAAACTATTTAATTATTATTTATTGTCATAAATAAAATAAATTTTTTATTGAATAAAAATTAATTTATCACTAGCTTGTTTGGCATTTTAATACTCCTATCATTTGGGCTTGACAAAAATTTATGTTTTACTCCTTATTTTATATATATATTTTTATTTATGTATTGATTTCTATGAGAAAATAATTCATAGATATATTTATTTATTTATGATTTTAATTTAAAATTTTTATTTCTTTTATAATTATATATATTTTATTATTAATTATTAAGGATAGTTTAAAATATTGACATTAAAATCAAATCCTTCTAGATAAATGCATAATGTCATTTTATGGGATGTACAAAATTATGTAAATAATAGATACTAATACTATTATAGAATTAACTAAAACTTTTATAAAAATCTTTATAAAGGATTAATTTTTAAAAATATAAATTTATTGTCTTATATAGTTAACATTAAAATTTTTTTTCTCTAAAGAATAACCATAAGAAATATCTATAAAAAATTAAGGAAATAAGATGATTTTATAGAAACGATGAGATTGGTAAAACATTATATTGTTAAATTATTAAAAGAGAAATTAGTTTTTTTTTTTTTTTTTTATCAACTTTAAGTCATATATAAATTTTTATATTTCTTTTAAAAAATCAATTAAAAAATTAAGAAAAAAAAAAGAAGAATTGAAATAAATTATTATTAAGATGTCATTATCTTATAAATTCATATACGAATTATAATAAAAATATAATATTATGAAAAAATCAATGTAAGTTACTATTAAAATTTCATTATCTTTTACGTTTAGAGTTTGGATTCATTTTTCCACTTTAATATGAAGAAGACTAATAGAGTTATGGTTGTCAAACCCCTTTTTATATTTTTGTATAATCAATTTGATCCAAATTTGACTTTTATAGATATATAAAATAAAAATTTGTATACAAAATAAGTTATTATAATGTAATATTTTTTAATTTGTTTTATACTTTAATTTAGAATATTAACATTGAAATCAATTACTTAATAAAGACATGAAATGATTTTATGGGAACAACAAAATTAGGTATGTAATAAATGTTTATACTATTAACTAAAATTATTTTATTTGTACATTCTCAATTTGGATTGATTTTTATTAGGAATGGCAATGGGGCGGGTTTGGGATGGGTCGCCTCCATCCCAACTCCACCCCGTTTATTCAAAACAAATCTCATCCCCGTTCCATTTAAAAAATTAAACAGGGTGGGGCGGGTATGATAAATTCCCATACCCTCGGCCCGTTTAACTTTTTTTTTTTTTTTTTTTTAATTCATAATTGAAACCGGCGAGAGAGGGCTTACTTTCTAAACTGAACTGCGATCAAGAACCACTGGAACTTGACTTTGAAGAGGAAGTTCGTGGTGGAGATCGAAAAAGTGCCGATGCCTGTGCCGGTTGATAACAAAGGATCGCGGCTTGAGAATAGGCAATCGAGCGGTGGCGACTCCTCGATGGCAGCAACGGGGCTTTGCTTAAGCCTTGGCAGTCCTACTGGATTTGATGTAAGCGACATTGGCTTTCCCGTAGTTTCTTCTCTAAATCTGTATCGACCTGTGGCAAGAACTGGAGCGGTCCAAGTGCCTCCTCAGCAGTTTGAGCCATCCTCAAAGAAAGACGACCCTCCAACAGCGCTCACCCTCTCCCTCCCAAGAACTGAGACCTACGAGAACGAGTACGAATCTCCACCTCTCGACTCTCCTCCTCGCCACAACAAGGTGGCATCTCCAGATAATCAACCGGCTCTGACCTTCGCTATGCTGGAGAATCCTGAGCCGATGACCTTTGGTACAGACTTTTTCCTTATGGTATAAGACATGATCAAGACTGAAGTGAGGAACTACATGTCAGGACTTGAAATCAACGGGATATGCTCGTAGAGTGAGGGAAATATCAGAAATGCTGCCATTAATCGCATTGGCAAGGGCGATTGAGATGAGCAGTAGAGTTGTTTGGGAACCGAGAAAAAAAAAAAAGAAGAAACAAACTTTCGTTGTTCTTTTGTTAGCTGCTTTTTGTTTCCGAGGAAAGTCGTTTTGGCCAGAGACACTCCTACGAGCAGGTCCGGCAATGTCTTCAGACAGCGAAGCTTCGCCTGTGGGGCCATAGTCATCGGAATACCGGAGTGAAACGACAACGATCTCTGGGCCAGCTTCCCCTTCCGGTTCATCTCTTCGTGTCCTCTTCGGCGAGTCTTGGAAGTGGAGAAGAGCTAGTGCTCTTTGGTTTCCGGCGACAGGAAGCTACCATACTCAGAGCGGTGGAAGAGTTAAAGGGCAAAAGTGTGTTCGGACAAGGAATCAAGGAATACCCACACCGGATTAATTTTATATATAACCGGGGTGGGGCGGGGCGATACCCGAACCCGTTCCGGGTTTTTTAAACCATTCCCAAACCCATCCCAAACCCGTTTAATAAAATTTAACCCCGTCCCATTAGGGGCAGGGTAGGGTGGGTACCCGAAAAAACCCGCTCCATTGCCATCCCTAATTTTTATCCTTAAATAACATAATGAGGAAGACTAATAAAATTAGGGTTATCATGGTAACTAAATTTTTTATTTTTGCATAATATAATCAATTTAACATCGATGGTAAGAGTGGTAGGAATGATGACTTCAGCATCGGCATCAATCCAGAAGTCTAAATCTCAGTAAGAGTGGCAGCGATGATGGCTTCAACATCAATAGTGGCAATCTACCCTCCTACTAAAACTCCACCATGACTCGATTAGTAACACCATCAAGAGTAGTAACAGGATCTTCAGTAGCTAGCTACACAAGCAATTTCCGTTGATTGAGCCTTTTCACCCTTCATCACTTCTGTCTTATCAACTACCTGATGATCTTTAGGTCCAAGCATTGACTCCCAATGAGAAGAATCTGAGTCTACCTCAATAATAATAACTGAGTCAACTTCCTTTGGATGCTGCTCTTGCCCTCTAGTCTAATTAGTACCTTCTTGATGCTCTTCCTCTTCTCATCTTCTTCTTTAGCTTCTTCCTTAGCTTGCACCTCATTAACATCAGTAGTAACAACATCTGGAATTCCCCCCTACTGAAGGTCTATATCAAATGAAGGAACCTCATGTCCTTTCCTTTAGCAATAAGAGCTTCACACAGTCAGTTAACAGTTCCATTCTCCTTTCCATTCTTTGCATAAATTGGAGCATTACTTACATAAAATATGGAATATCTCCCGAAGATACAGTGGGGACAGTAGGAATAGTTGAAGGACCTTGTGTAGAACTTGTGACTAAAGGTACATGAGCAACTACCTCTTCAACGATTCTGACCATCTGCCTCATCCTTTTCTTTGTACTTCTTTCCATGAAAATTCTGTAAAATTTCCAAGCTTCCACTTTGTAAAATTTTGTAGCGTCATATTTTTCCTCATTCCCACTGAATTTAAAACTCTTTCTAATTGAATAGCCAGTGAAAAACTTGGACAATGCCAATGCATACTTCTTGCTGTGAAAAGTCTTGTTTTCATTCACTTTTTCCACAAAATATAAAAACGTATCCACCATCAATACATGAGATCACCATCCCCCCTTACATAAACAATACAATTCCTCTAAAGGAAAACCTCTCCTTTCTGTGACATGACTACAAGGAGAGAAATTGGTTCTATACACCTGATCCACAAACCATAGCTCCTGTGATGCCTCTAGTCTTCTGGCAGTTGTGGGAGAGCTAAAACCACAAGGCACTAAAGTGGCCACCATCCTCTGGGAAGTAGAGTTAGTGTAAGGTAGAAAATTTCCTCCTTAAGATGGCATTGTAGGCAACCCAAAAGCCTATGCCAAAGATTTTTCAGTGATCATCCCCTCTCTTTCATTAATGGAAAAATGTAACACAGATTTTCCAGGGGCTCTCCTCTCAAAGATAGCATAAAAATCTCTCACCACAATAGGATAAAAATAATCTATGGAATACACCATAGGCTCTATCCCATATCTCCTCATTAGCTCCATTGAACTCATTGTCTCTGGAAAAGTAATGTATTCATCAGGCACCAAATAATCAGTGTCTGCCAATAAGAATGCATTCCGGTTTCCTTTAGACTGGTAACCACAGCTTTTCCCTTCTTTTTTTTCTGTCAATTTCTTTGGCTAAACTTTTTCTATTTCTTTATCCTTCTTCTCATCTCTTTTAGCTTTCTTTATAGCTTCCTCTGGAGTCATTTCAGTTTTAGGCTCTTTCTTCTGTCTGTCCATAGTCTCTTTATTTTGGCTTCTTACTAGGTGTGGTTACTGCCACATTCTTCTCCATAGGAGACTTCCCTTTCAAAGGAGATTTACCCTCAGATTGCACCTCTTTTTCTTTCCACTTTTTATTCTTCACAGCTTGTAGTGATTGTTCACTAGCTATCATCAGTCTAGGTGATCCATCAATAATGATTCCTCCTATCTGCTCAATGACAGGTTGTACATCAATCCTTTTCATAGTTGGGGCATCTAAATCTGAATCAGTGGATTCAGATTCGTAGACCATTAGTGCCTAACCCTTATCTTTATCCTTTTTTTCACTCTGCATTTTCAGAGTGCAAACAAAAATCCGAAAACATATTACAAACAAGCTTGACATTTCCAAAAAGAGTATATATTCATTCAGAGTCAACAGATATTCATAGAAAATAATTAAGGCATATTAATGAAGAATGGATACAAATGGCAGAGTTCATCCAAACATTCATTCAAAGACGCAAAATCTATCCAGAAGGATCATTGCACATGCGTATGTTAACTTTGATATATCCATGTACAGATTCTCAAACAAACATCTGTTATAGATATAGCACACAACAAACTTCACCATTAAACCAAGTTAAAAACACTCCAAAATTCAATTTTAAGCACTCCAAGAAGACAAATAGGAAAAAGCGCGACTATAATATTTAGGTGCAAATCAAGTAGACAGCAGCACATAGTAACTATAAGGGGTGCAAATAAATCCTATAGTTGCAGCCACGTGTAAACATGGGACTAGAGGGTGTGAAACTGTAGCTGCGACCATGTATTTTCTTCTACTAAAGGTTCTATTAGCTGCAGCTTCTCGTGGCCATGACTACAAGGGTGTGATGAATAGGAAACTTAAAAATATATTGTTTATACACACGAGGTATTGTTTCCGCCATTATAGGGGTTGGTATGGATATAACGTTTTTGTGGTTGCTAGTAAAGGTTTAATTTGTAGAATATGCTTGGCCGCAACTAAAGTTTTTAATATTTTTTTATATTAGATAAGAGTTCACGGACTTTTCAAGGTTTGAGCACTTGTCCTAAGGGGGTCATGATATGTTTGTCTTCAAACCCTAGTGCCCATGACCAACTAATTGGTACTCATATATTGACATTGTGCTTGTTATAAAAGCTAAGAACCAGTTAGCACTCTGAGGAAATAAAAATCTAAGAAATTGTACCTTGTTCTAAAGATCTCTTGGGGAGAAACCTTAAAGGGTAAGTGGCCTTTCATCATCCTCAATACCTAGTGTCTTGGGAAGAATCTTAGGAGTTGTCAGTTGATCTTTTCTAAGCTACATAGAAGGAGCTTTCCTAGGATGGACATGTGAAATAAAAAAAAGAAAAAAAGAAAATAGATATGAAAAACAATGGAATGAAAAAGCAGAAAATGAGATAAAATGGCGTTCTTCCAAAACTAGTCATGAACAGTTTATCTTAGGTAGAGGAAGGAAATTCTTAAAATATGGTGCTCCATGAGGATGCTCTTAAGCTAACATTTGAGTTTTGTTAGGAAATCACTTGTGAAGTTGATGTCGACGAGACTAATGGATTCTAAACATTGAGGCATGCTTTTGTATACATTTATATAGTGAGTGAATCTTTTTGGAGTTATGCTATTTGACTATGAGCTTATTCTTGAAGGGATAATATATTTTCAGTAACTGAATTTATTGAAGCTAATTCATGCTATTTAGTAGTTGTTGTCTTAATTGTTTAGGAGTTTCTCTTTATTTATTTCTAGAGACCAACAAAATTTAGGTTGGGGGGGAAATGATTTGTGCTTTAAGTCATGGGTTTTTTCTATTCCCTAAATGATAGATTCTATAATGAAAAAGAACGTAAACTACTCTCTTCAGTTTATATATATGCTAGTACCTACTTGGTCTGAGTTCTTCAATTTCATGTCCAATGGAGAAATTAAATTAAGTTAAGGTCAATCTCAGGAGATTAATAATTGGCTCTGGTTTCAGAGATATTAATATGCTCTAGTTTGACATTCTTGAAGTGGATTAGCAGAGTGGGATTCTCTACTCAGCTGATTGCCTTTTCACTGAGTTCCAAGGATCAATAGGAGATCGTGGATTTGTTGACATTCTCATTCTGAAAGCAACTGCATCAGTATCATACATGTTTGCCAGTTGGCAATATAAAATTGGTATTTTGGTTCATATTTTCTACAACCGCAAGCCACTATCACTACCACCAACTATATGAATAGGCATCAATTCTTCAGGACGATGAAGAACGAAGAGCATATCAGTTGGTCAAATGGAGGAATGTGGTCCCATAATTCTTTAGGAAATAAGTTTGATATCTAGAAACAGGTAAAAAGAACCAAGAATCTTGAAAGACTTCTTTCATCTTGTTCATGTTGCCTAAAGGACAACCTGTGGGCCTTTGAATTATGTATTGAAACTATCAAGTCAACTGGAATAGATTCATTTCTGAAGCTGCAGGGTTTATGGTCAACCGTATACCAAACCCAAAGTTCTTCAGTAGTCTATTGAGAAAATCCCATTTGGAACCTAACCATGAGAAAGTCCCAAGTTTGTTTAAGGCTGGGCTGAACCTATGTGCAACCTTCTGTCTTCTGGGACCTTCTCTAACTATAGTTTCATCAACACAACACAGTTAGCTTTGTCCCAGCTACTAAGGCTGGGCAAAACTATTCTGAATTATTGTTCCATGCATATCTTGTTTGTGAATGATCTCCACTAGGATCGACTCTTAAGTATGTACCGATCAAGAATCAAATCTTGTTTGTGAATTATTGTTCCATACATTCGCCTGACCGTTGGATGGGTGAAGAGGCAATGCAGATACTTGTCCTATATTCCCATAGGTATCAAACTTCAGTGCAGTAGTTGACACATTGAGTACCTTTCTGAGGTTAGGACAAGATAAACTCATTAGTGGATGGAGAATAGAAGACCATATACTAATTTATGTGGTTCAGAATTTGATGGTGTGAAAAGAAATGGAGATATGGATAAAGATCATGATAATAAGTGCGAGATTCGCGCGTCTTTGGAGTGTTTCAAGTTGCAGCTAGATTGCCTATATAAAGAGCATGGAGGTTTATAATTTCCAGTATCAGCAACAAAGAGCAGGTGTGAATTATAGAGAGTAAATAGGGAAGTTGTCAACCTCCCTCAAAGGCTTCCAATTTTCCTGGCTAATTATCAAGGTTAGAAAGTTGGAAGCCGGTGGGGGACCTTGAAAGCTTACCCCAGAATCAATATTACTCATCTGGTTATTTGGTATCAATTTCCCTGATCATTAGGAAGACAGTAAGAATGATTTCAGGTGAGATGTTTCCCCTTCTTCTCAAAAGACTGCAAACTTTTTAGAGATTTATGCTTATGGTATTTTAAGAGCCCATTTGACAGTGATTTTAAGAAGTGTTTCTAACATTTTTAACACTTAAAAATTAGTATCATTCAAGTGCTAGAAAGGTTAAAAACGTTTTCTGAAATCACTACCAAACGCAATTAATCTAAATCATTTATTAAATAATAGATTTGGGATAAGGTGGAAAACTCTTAGTACCACATTATTACCAATCTTATTTCATTGCTCCTTTCACCCACACCCTCAAGAGTGTCATCACTAGTTATAGGGCATTTTTATCTTATCAACTAATGATCAGGGTTTATGAAGTATTTTAAACACTGCCTTATTCTGCAATTATTTAGAAGCATACCTTCTATAGATGATCCCACAATTTTGATAAGGTGTTGTTTGGTTTTTGGGTAAGTGAGGAGAGAAAAAAATAAAATAATTTTTGGAGTTTATGTTCTTACATTTGGCATTATGTTTTAACTGGTATTATTAATAGAAAAATATTTAAGGATATATAGTGGAATTTGATTAGTTGTTTGTTTGATCTATGGGAGAAACAAGGAGATAAGAAAATAAAATTAGATTTTGGGGTATATTCTTATTCTTACATTTCGCATGAAAGTATAATTTTTTTTCTTCTCTAGTTTCTCCATGTTTGAAATTGGTGTTTTATTAGAAAAAATGAATTTAAGTTGAGTTCTAACCAATTGTTGTTTGATTTCTAGGAAAGGGAGGGAGACTAGAAGAAAGAAGGATTTTGAAGCTTTCATTTTAAGTAATGCTAATTTTACATTTTTTAGGCAAACAAAGAATTTTTATAGGTGATATAAATTCCTTATTTGGTTGCTGAGAAAACAGAGGGAAGGAAGAAACAACATACATTTTGGAGCTTATTTTCTTGTCCTATTCTTGTTCTTACATTTTCCAAGCAAGCAAAAAGGGTGTATTTTTATCTGGGCAATAGAAGTTCATATTTTTTGTTTTTTTTTAATGTTTATTTTGTTGTAACAAGTTTAGCTAGAGTTAAAAAGGAGGTGCTTTGTGTGCAATCCTGCACATGTTTTGAGCTCTCTAAGAATTTTGTGGCCTCTTTGTGCAATTAGTATTGGAAATGAGTTAATTATATTATGCTTTGTTTGGATGGGGAAAACTACAAGAGAAACAAAGCAAATATTTTCCTGAGTTCTAGGGCTTGTTTGTTGTCTTAGTTTTCAAAAGATGAAAAGTTTTTCTTCCTTGACTAAGGTGTTTGTTTTGATAATCATAAGTGTTGAACTTTTTTTCTTTTGTTTTTTTATCAGGTTTTGCAAGTTGAGGGATTTCATATTCTTTTCTTGTAATCTCTTATTTTTTAAAGAATATGTTTTTGTTTTTGATAAAAAGTTCATAATTGTTGAAAAAAAATGTGAAAATCCCTACAATCCATTTAGTGCATTTGATCTATGTAAATAGATTTAATAGCTCCTTTTTCCTTTGAAAGCTCAAACTCCAGTGTCTCTTCTTAAGATTTTTCTTTTTTTATTATTTAAACTTATCTTTTTTAAATTATTTATATATTTATAATATCAAGTTAGTTGAACAAAACATTCAATTTTTTTTAACTTGTTTTTTTTTTTTACTTGTTTTGAGAACTCTTTTCTATAACTCAACCAAACATGTTTTTGTTGTTTTCGAGAACAAAAACTATTTTCCATAATTTAGTTCCTAAACACAACTTTTTTTTTTTTTTTCGAAAACATAAAAAACTGTTCTTAAAAACTATTTTTCATAATAGTTTTCAAAGACACCAATCAAACAAACCCTAATATTTTGACTTTAAACAAGAAGAGTACCTATCTCCACATTTTGTAATTTAATATCTAGGAGTTGCTAGAAACTTTTGCTCTGATATTTACAATCAACCCTTGAGAAATTGAGATCTATTTGGTTACCACATGACTCAGGAGGTTTATTAGGATTTGGATTAAGGTTATTATAGTTGATAGCATTGACTTATCCTCATGCATAATTGGCTTTGTTTGCTAGAAACTTTTACTGTAATATTTATAATCAACCTGTGAGAAATTGAGATCTATTTGGTGACCACATGGCTCTGGAAGTTTATTAGGAATCGGATTAAAGTTGCTATAGTAAATGACATTGACTTATCCTCATGCATAATTGGTTTTGCTTGCATCTATTGCCTTATCCTCATGCATAATTGGCTTTGCTTGCTAAACCCTTCTGCTCTGATATTTATAATTAATCCTTGAGAAATTGAGATCTATTTGGTTACCACATGACTCAGGAGGTTTATTTGGAATTGGATTAAAGTTGCTATAATTGATTACATTGACTTATCCTCATGCATAATTAGCTTTGCTTGCATCTAATTTTTGTAAGTTAAATATTTTTTTCATGTTGAAAAGTTGGGTGCATAGTTGCCTTTCAAATATATTTGAATAAATAAAAAATTTCATAAAGCTAGAAAGGGTAGGCAAAAGGAAATAAGAGGTTATATAATACACCATGGAATAATTAAAATATTCAATAAAATATTTTTTTAAATCCCTAAATTCAGGTTTCATATCCACATGGAAAGTTGTCAGAAACAACTTTAATATAAAAAAAATTTAAGAAAAATTACAAAAAACTATGTAAATGGGAAATGAAATAGTTATTTTAAAAATATGTTTACTACAAATGGAGTTAGAAAGAAAAATTATTGTATTTACAACAATAAATTGCTATCAGGTTTTTTAAAAACTCAAATTATTAGGATATAAATCAAACAAAAACATAGTGAATGAGGACAAAAAATATTATATATTTAGTTATATTCATTATCCTCAAATATATCAAGAAATTGGTTAATATTAAAAATTTCTATTTATTATTTAAGAATACAAAATAATATTTGAGTTGAAAGAAGATTCTTGTATTTCTTTTCTTTTTATCTCATTTATTTAGAATAAAAATAGTAAACCTTACAGTGGGGGCTACTTGTGGCATGTCTCATAAAGTTGTTATCTAATTTTTTTTTCTCTTGGTTTGTTGAGGAGAAAGGATTATATCTAGTCTTGCATCCCTATGTAATAGGAATAATAAACTTCCTTTACCCATATTGAAAATCAATTAAATTTGATAACTGTTTGAGAATCATATATATATTAAACAATATGAAAAACCATAGATGTAGGTGAAAGTAGGCCAAGAAGGTGATGACCTATATATGACCACAAAGACGATATGATTATTTTGCAATTTTTAATAATAACACAATTCCACCACAACTTGAAATTATTATACAAGAGAGACCAACTTCACTATAAAATTATAGAGAAGCAAATTGGAAAATGTGTACACAGCCACATCTAATCAACATGAAGCATTTTTTTATTGGAAACTAATAGTCAATTATGAGTAGAAATTTTAATTTATTAACTTACTAGTTGTAACTACTTTTCTTGTTAAAATTTAAGTTTGGGATTATGAGTGCTTGTGGGTTGTTTGAAACTTAATATTATTTGCTGTGTTGTGACAAATTTGCAGATGAAAGTTTCCTTACACTAAAATTTAATTTGGTTAAATTTGGAATTCAAATTTTAAATTGCTTATATATAATATTTATAATTTGAAAAATGTCTTAAAAACGTAAGATATCTTACGAAAATTTTGATATAAATTTTGATTTACTAACTTATTAGGTTTTATTTTTTTCAAAAAAATTGTTTTGTTTTATTGTTCTTTTTCATTCATATATAGAAGAAGAAACTAGAGCTCCAACACTAACCAATAGAAAAGGAAGTTGTGATCATGACTGAGTTAGAAATTTGTGAGAAACATTTGGGGCAAAGATCATGATATATCAAAGGCTTTTAGAGTCTCAACCACTCGATGCACAACAGAAAAGTGACCAATTGGAGACCGTACTACAACAGTAAGATCTACAACATCAACAACCTTGCATCATCTATGATTAGACTAAGGGCCTTGATTATGCATATAATGGATCTTCCTTACCTTTTTTGTCTATGTTGACATGGTTATTTTGGGATGACATTTTATTTACCTAATATTTTATTTTATTAACATACATATTCTAATCTTATAATCATTTAATATTGTTACATATATTATCAACGAAGGTATACAATACACATTTTGATTTTTGTAAGCATATTTTTTAATGAAAATTTTCATTGCAATGTATTAATCAGGTACAAATAGTACTAAAAATATATAATTGCAATATTGAAATGAAGTAATCCAAGTATTCCAACAACTAACTCCCCATTAACTTGCAAGGGCATGATATAATTGCAATATACTCAGTAAGTCATCATTGACAGTTTCACCCACCTTCATAGCTTTCTCTCTTTGGTCAATAATACCCCTTAACAATTCTTGTATTTCTTTGTCAGCTTTCTTTATTCTATTGTTTCCTTTCTTTTCGCAAAAATCTACATGTAAACAGTCTTGGTTGTAAATGCCATGACATTAAATAATAAGAAAATATAACAGGAAAGAAAATTTATGGTAGTTGTTTATCCATTGCTTTAATTTTTTTTTTCCTCATTTTTCTTGGAAATTTCAGGAAGCTTTAAATTTGTTGAAACATTTTATGCTCACCACAACCCTGGGATGTAAACTAAAAAAAATCTTGATGGTAAGCTATGCTAGTTCTTCTTGGAGTAGTAATATCCTTCTTCCTTCTTCATAGCTACTACCAAATGTTGTTCAAGAAATGACATGACCTTCCAAATTTTGAATATGGAGCCATACATCCAATTAACTTACATGAACCTTCTGTGGAGACCATCTCCCATTTTCTTATCGTATTGCTACAACTTAAAAGAAATGTAGGTAAATAACAGTAAAAAAAATATTTAGCACCCATATTTTCATGGTTGGAGGACTAGTCACTGCACATTTGCAATAAACATCTTTATCTATGCAATATAACTTCCAAACAATTTTCTTTTTAAATAGCATAAAATATAATGTATATGATTAAAATTAAGATGGATAAGAAAACTAAAGATGAAACTAAAAAGATTATATAATTTGAACTCTATCTATTAGGATCTCCTTACAAGTAGGCTAAAAGGAAAAAAAAAAAAAAAAAGAGAATATTTCAGTGATCTTAGGATGATTCACAAGCCAAGGTTAGCTAGAAGATCATTGCAAATAAAGGAGCATAAAAATGAAAATCCCTAAAACACATTTTGAATACAATTTCAAACACTATAGAGAACAAAGGTCAAAGAAAAGTTAGGATTTCAGATCCAAAGCAAGGAAAGGAAGAAAATAAGTTATTTTTTTTCTTTTTTCAAAGAAAACTTCAAGTTGAGAGTTTTATTTCAACTTATTTTCCTTTTCCTTAGAGTATAATCGTTAGTTTCATTTCCCAAAGAATAAAAAAGAAATAATTAATAGAAAAGTATGTAGATAAATAAATCGGTGTTTAAATAAATATAGAATTCATAAATCTTAAACCTAGAGTTTTTTTTTTGAGGTTTTGAGAATAAGAAATTAACCCTATGGTGAAAATATCCTATGGATCTGTATTTTTTATTTTTAGAGTGTTTTAAAAAAGGTGTTAGCAATAAAAGCAAATCCCACACTCATTGATGTTTTGTTATTGTGATTAAAGCCATAAGGCACTACAAGTGGAGACTAAGATCAAATCTCACACTCATTGATGTTTTGTCATTGTAAGGAAATCCATAGGAACTGTATATGAAGATTATAGGGTTATTGTAGGGAAACTTTGAGAATAGTACAATATGGTTACAAAAATTTTTGGAAGTATATTTTTGAGGTTGGAAAATAATAAGATGTTTCTTGGGAATAATATGTATTTGTAAGCCTTAGGCTGCACAAGTGTTTTTGGTGTGGTTTTAAGGTATAGAAGAATTAATCTTAATAAAAGGTTAAATAAATGATTTGGATAGTTGGATACAAGAAAATTAGGAAAGCAAGTTAAGTCAACCTAAGTACAGGAAATTGGATATTTCCCTAGATGAATTAGGGTTAATTAATAAATAAATATACACTTAGAGCAATATTTATCAAAACTTTAATTTGAATTATTCCTTTAAATCTCTCAATTAATTCATAAGAATTTTCCACAACTCTGCTCCTTTGGATTTATCTATCTTGAGTATGGGGATTTTGTGTAAATATGTTTTTTTTTTTTTGTTATAAATGTTCAAATGTATTTTTTTTGTAAATTCTGAAAATGTTAAAATACGTTTGAAATACTAAAATTGAGAATTATTTTTATTTGACTATATTTTTTTCCTTATATGTGCATTCTAGTTATCTAGCCTACTTAACAAGGGAAAAAATATTGACCTTTATTACCCTTGGTGGGGCTAAAGATGATGTTAAAACCAAGTCAATAGGGTAGTTATCAACTTATGATATACCATTAGATTGGTTTTGGTTCCGTTCACCAACATGTAAGGAATGTCTGAGGTTAGCCACTTCTATAAGTCCTACTATGATGGGCTTTGTTAGGAAATTGAGTCTTGTTTATATGTTGACAATTTTGTTCCTTTTTAATTTTGACCAAAGAAGTCTCTTTAGATAGTGACTTGCTCTCCATTGAAGATCAAGAGTTGTTGTTTGTCCAACTGGGAAGTCATAGATACATTTAAAAAGGTTTGACTTGTGACAATTTAGGCTCCTTTGAGGTATGAAGAAAATCAATTTTGTTTTGAACTTAAAATGATTTAAAATTGACTTTTGAAAAATGGTAATACCGCTCAAGCACTCAAAATAACTCAAGTGAACCTTATCACTCAAGTGCCAAAGGCACTCAAGCGGTGTGTGAGTTGGCTCAAGTAATCATGCTAATTCTGTCGAGATTTTTCCCATAAATTTGATTTGGAACTCTTTTAAAACCAAAACTTTTCAGGATTTTGTCTATAAATACCTCTCTATTAACCCCTTGAGGGTTAGAGCTAAGAGAAGAGATTTTGGAGATTCATTAAAGATATTTAAGTGATTGAAATGAGATCACATATTCTTTGGAGAAGGTTTCCTAGAGAGAAAGCCTAAAGTACCACACCATTCCCAATCTCTCATTCTAAAAAAGGATTTCATCTTTGAATCTTGGTTTGAAGACCTTCATCCCTTCGACAAGGTTGAAGTGATCCATTGGAGTAATTGAAGGTTGATGCATCACAAACATGAATCAAGATGTAAATATTGGAGAGTAAGTCTTTAGGGTAAAACAACCAAATAAATTTGTGTAACTTGATTTTGTATATTAGATTTAGATTATTAGGTCTTAGACCTAGTGGCATCCCTTCGACAAGGTTGAAGTGATCCATTGGAGTAATTGAAGGTTGATGCATCACGAACGTGAATCAAGATGTAAATATTGGAGAGTAAGTCTTTAGGGTAAAACAACCAAATAAATTTGTGTAGCTTGATTTTGTATAGTAGATTTAGATTATTAAGTCTTAGACCTAGTGGTTTTTTATCTTCATAGTTAGTGTGGGGGTTTTCTACGTAAAAATCTTATGCCTCATTGTTTATATTTTTTATATTTGATATTATTTTTGAATTGCCTATTATTGATAGAATTGATTATCCCTAACATCTCGTAGGGTAAAAGAATTGGATATAACATACAAATCTTTATTGAAAATTTTTAAATCACCCATTCACTCCCTCTTCCCCCTCAAGGTGTTCCCTATTGAAAATTTTTAGTTTTTCAATTGGTATCAAAGTAGGATAAAAAATCGATTCTTTATCCTATTGATTAAAAATCCAATTTTTATTGATCATATTGATTAAAAATCATATTTTTGTTGATCACATAGGATAAAAATCAAATTTTTATTGATTCTATAAGTTCGATATGGAACTATCTTAAAGTGGTGCCCTTTTGAATAATCCACCCTACTTTGATGGGAATAACTATTCCCATTGGAAAGCTCGAATTATGTTTTTCCTCAAAATGCAAGGCAAAAAGGTTTGGAACTTAGTAAAATATGGATGGGGACCCCCATTGATCCTTGATGCTCAAGGAAGATCAACAAAAGAACGGAAACCTAAACACAAATAGGACAAAGTCAACAATGAAGGAAGTGAAGCCAATGCTAGGGCTTTATTTAGTATTTTTAAAGGATTTTGTCTGAATGAGTTTCACAGGACAACAAATTGCAAACGTGAAAAGGAAGCATAGGATATTCTTTAAGTCACTCATGAAGGTACGCTTTCTATAAAGATCTCTGAATTGCAAACATTTGCCACTAAATTTGAGAATATTAGGATGCTTGAAAATTAGAACTTTTCTTCCTTCTATTCTAAATTAAGTGTTATTGTTAACTATTCATTTAACCTTGGAGAACCTATTCTAGATTCAAAGGTAGTTAGAAAAATATTGAGATCTCTTCCAAAGAGATTTAGACCTAAGGTTACTACCATAAAGGAGAGTAAGGACATCAATTCCATGAAAGTTGATGAACTTATTGGCTCCATACAAACATATGAGATGACTTTATTTAGTTCTCAAAAGCCTAAAGACTCTACTTTTAAGGATTTTGAGAATGAGAAAAAAGATACTGAAATGCCATATAACATAACTAGGGATGATTGACTCATATGGCTGGAAGGATTAAAAAGGTCATGAAACTTAATAAAAGATTTTATAAAAATCAAGAATCTAGAAAGGGAAAAAGATCTAATGAACAAACATATAATGAGAAAGGAAAAGGTTCCTCCAAAGGTAAGAAAGTTGAATGTTTTAACTGTGGAGGTTTGGGACACTTTGCTACTGATTGTCCTATCCCCAAAGATTTCAAAAAGTCTATATAAGCTACTTGGAGTGATACTGACTTTGATGATAGTGCTTCCATAGCTTTTGAAGATGCAAGGTACGATCTTAATGACTTCTTAGCTTTTATTGCATCTGTGGAATCTGTGCATGATAGTGATTATAATAGTGATAGTGATGATGAGTTTAATGATGAACAAAAGGCTGAATTATTGAGCAATCTTGTTATTGAGCATGAAAAACTAATTAAGAATTATTTAAAAGATCATGATATTCTTGAAACTCATAAAAACAAGACTGGCATTCTTAATGTAGAAAAAATTAATTTACTTGAGAAAATTAGATTTCTTAAGTCTAAGGATCATTCTCTTCTTATGAAGAATAATACTCTCACTCTAAAGATCAAGAGTAATAAGCCTTCTTCATTTGTGAATGAAATATTTCACCCTAGAACTAAAGTGCTTAATGAAATTCTTGATAAATGTAAAACCCATGGTGATAAAAGAGGTTTGGGGTATATTAACAAAGATTAAACTCCCTCTAGTGGAGAAACTATGTTTGTCAAAGGTAAAGATGAAACCCTTAACCAAACAACATCTCCTAAAAAGCCATCACTATGCATACACTGTAACAAAACTAGACACTCTCAGTTTAGATGCTACACTAGGTTCTTAGAAAGGTTTGAATCTCAAATGAGTATGCTAATGAATGATTTTAACTCCCTTAAAAATAATATATTGAATAATGGGAAAGGGAATAAAACTAATCAGAAGCTTAGAGTCAGCTTAATTCCTTTAAGCCACCACCTAGGACTAAACAAGTCTAATTGAGAAATGATAGGGTTAAATGTCAAGTTGTGTTCAATGCTCTTAAAGCTAAATCTTCTTATGACTGGTACTTTAATAGTGGCTACTCAAGACACATGACTGGAGATAAAACCTTTTCACATCTCTTGAGGATTATAATGGTGGGACAGTTACTTTTGGAGATGGGCACTTATCATGTGTGAAAGGCAAGGGAAGTATATTTATCCTTGGTTGTCCTAAGTTAGATGAAGTTCTCTATGTTAATGGACTTAAGGCAAACCTACTAAGCATTAGTCAAATTTGTGACAAGGACTATAAGGTCAATTTTTGCCAAGACTTATGCAAGGTAGTTAACAAAGAGGGAAAGGTCATTGTCACAAGACATAGGATAGTTGACAACTGCTATGCAATAAATCTTATATATAGAACACCTCTTGTGTGTAGTAGGACAAAGTTAGATCCTATTGAACTTTGGCATAGAAGGCTAGGTCGCATAAACAATAGGGACCTTGTGCACTTAGTGAATAGTGAAAAAGTTAGAGGTATCCCTAGACTTAGTGATGAACGTAAACCCATTTATGGTGAGTGTATGAAAGGTAAACAAACTAAGAGTTCACATAAAAAGGTTAACCAAATTAGGACCACTAGGCCTTTATACCTTCTAAATATGGATCTTATGGGTTTAATGTAGATTAAGTAGAGGTGGTAAGAAATATGTCCTAATTGTTGTGGATGATTTTTCAAGATACTCCTTTGTGAGTTTTCTTAGGGAAAAGTCAGAGACCGTTGAACATTTGAAGTCACTGTTCCATAGAATACAAGGGAAAATAGGTCATCCAATTATAAGGATTAGGAGTGATAGGAGGAAGGAGTTTGACAATGTGGATGACCTCTTTTGCGAGTCTAAAGGAATTAAACATGAGTTTTCAACCCCTAAAACTCCTCAATAGAATGGAGTGGCTAAAAGAAAGAATAGACTATTACAAGAAATGGCTAAGGTGATGATTCATATGCATAACACCCCTATGCAATTTTGGGTAAAGGCAATTAATGCATCATGTTATACTACTAATAGGGTTTTTCTTATAATTATGGACTAGGAGAAAACATAACCTTAAGTATTTTAGGACTTTTGATAGTGAGTGTTATATACTCATGGATGGGAGAACCTTGGAAAGTTTGATGCTAAATCTGATGTAGGTATCTTCTCAGGCTATTCTATTACTAGTAAAGCCTATAAGTTTATAACCAAAATTCATAGATTATCTAGGAATCCTCTAATGTGGTTATATATAATACTAGGTATGATAAGGATATAATTGAGAGTCAAATTTTAACCTAGGATTTAATTGAGGGTAACCCTAAAGATGTGAAGATCACGAAAGATAACCCTAATGATATCCCTAAAAGAGACATTGATCCTAATAAGGATGAATATGTACCTCTAAATGACACATTAATGAAATGAGGAATAAGCATAGATCTAAAGTACTCAAGAACCACCTAATTTAAAATGTTATAAGTAATGTGAATGAACGTGTGACAATTGATTAGGTACACATTTGATGAACGTGTACCTCTAAATGAACGTGTACTCAAGAGCTACATGGATCTAGCTCATATACCTACGGTCTCTACTAAGCGAATGGAGGAAATCATGACAATTGATTAATTAATCAAGGATACCAATAACAAGATCGACAACAAGACACATATAAGTCTCGAGGTGAAAAAAGTGTACACAAGAATGTACACAATTAATGAATGTGAAATGCACAAAATAGAATTTAATTATTTGTTAAAGTTGCAACATTTCAAAGGAAGTTCAAAAGAAATTTATTTATATTGGGAACAATTTTGAATTAAAAATTTCAAACTTATTTATTCACAAAGTTTCAATTTATTTACAAAAGATTATATTTTTATTCACATCCAAAATTAATTAAAAAAAAACTTTTCTTGATTTTATTAAAATAATTTTGATTGAATTTGAATTTATTAAAGGGAAAAGCTCAATTTGACCTTCTATTTATAAAGAAATGATTTTGGCTTACACTTTATTTTTTATTTTTTAAAAAAAGATGCCATAATTATAACGAGACATCAATTCTATTTTTGGAAAAGTGATTTTTACAAGGAAAAGGGGGTTTACTTATTTTAATTACAAGAACCAAATTTCAATTTACTAAGAAAATAAATTTTTATAACTTTTATTTTCAAAAAATATTTCCAAATTAAATTTATTCAAAAAGAGAGATTTTTACAACTTTTATTTTCTTTAGATTTTTATTAAAACAATTTTTAGGATTTTTTATCAAATCAAAATTTGGAACTTATTAAAACTATTTTGGAATTCTTTATTAAAAGAAAAGTTTGAAACTCTTATCAAGCAAACTTTTGGAAAATTTTATCAAACACGAGCTTAGAGAACTTTAACTTAAAATTTTAAAAACTTTAATTTAAAACAAATTTTAGGGATTTTGATTAAAAAACAACTTTTAGAAAATTTATTAAAACACTTTGAGGATTTTGGAAACTAACTTTGGGGGTTTTTATTAAACAACTTTTAGAAGTTAATAAGACAAACTTTGGGAGTTTATTAAAAACAAATTTTGTGAATTTTTAAGATTTATTTTGAGAATTTATTAAGACATGTATTAAAACTTTTAAGACTTTTATGGAAACAAACTTTAAGTAAATTTAAAAGATATACTTTGAGAACAACTATTAAAATATTTATTTTGAAATCTTTAATTAAGTCGAATTTGAGAACTTTTATGATTTTTATGACTTTTATGAAAACAAACTTTAAGAATATTTGTTTAAACACTTATTTTGAGAATTTGCATTAAACAAACTTATTAAAAAAAAATGACTTCCTGAAGAACATTTATCAAAAAATAATTTTCAATTAGCAAACTTATTAAAATAAAATGACTTTCTAAAGAATATTTATTAAAGCACAATTTTCAATTAACAAACTTATTAAAATAAAATGACTTTCTAAAGAATATTTATTAAAACACAATTTTCAATTAACAAACTTATTCAAAAAAAAAAAAAAAAAACAGCTTTCTAAAGAACATTTATAAAAACACAATTTTCAATTAACAAACTTATTCAAAAAAATGATTTTTTAAAGAATATTTATTAAAACATAATTTTTAGAATTTTCATTAAACAAACTTTTAAAGGGAATTTCTCAAATTTTATGCCTCTTCGTCTTTCAAAGAAGAATGTTTGAAATTTTATGCCTGATTGGCTTTCAAAGAATACTTTCACAGTGAGAAAAATTGTAGATATCTAACTTTAAATTTTGAAAGATTTGAAAAACAAATTTAAAAGTTAAAAAAAAAAAAAAGGAATTTCCCAAAATTTATGCCTCTATCGCTTTCAAAAAATACTTTTAGACTTTGTTACGTAAGAAAATTAAAGTGTGTTCGGCAATATTTTCATTTTGTTTTTAGTGAAAATATTTTGTCTAAAACTGTTTTTAAGGGAATTATTTATAAATACTACAAGTGACTTTTCAATACTATAAGTAATTTTTCAATGCTACAAAACTGTTTCTTAACTTTTGTCAAACACCTTAATTTTTTTTTTTTTTTTTTATAAACACTTCTTAGGTTAGAAGTGTTTTTCAAAAACACTATTAAACAAACTATCTAACTTTAAATTTTCAAATATTTGAAAAACAAAAAGTTCAAAGAATAAAATTTTAAAGTTTGGCAAGCAAGTTACAAATGTAATCAATTTGAGATCAAGTATTAAAGTGCTCCTTGCTCAAGCAAAGGACTAAGTCTTAGATCAAGGCTTGGGTCCAAAGGTAAGCTAATGTCACAGACTCAGTATTTTCCTAAGCTCATGTGGCACTTAGACAAGTCAAGACACTTTATTTGGCTAAGTCAGCCTTACTCCCAATGCTTAGCTTGCTAGGCTAAGATGCTCACGACTCGGAAGCTTTAGAAGGCATAGTAGGCAACTCTTAAAGAATGGAGCTTTTATTGCTCAAAGGAAGCTTTACAAGTGCTTTTGGGAACTCACTTGCTTGGTTGGTTAAGTTCTTGGGTGGTGCCTTAGCCAAATGAGGGTCTCACCTATTTATAGGCACCAATGGAACTCTCTGGAACCTTGCAGGGTTCTTTACAACTCAAGAATAATCTAGAACTTCCTACACTAGTCTTATGTACAAGGGTATGTACAAGATGACTTTGGAATATTCTAGAACACACTACACAACTCCAATTCTCTCTTAGCCAAGTGTAGAGATGTGTGGACATTTCTAGCTCTCTCTAGAAGCTTCCATACTCTTCCACTTTGTAGTTAAGTGTAGATGTCTCCAAGGGTCTCTAGAAGCTTCCCACCTCATATATAAGCCCATGGGAAGGGTCATTTGAAGCATCTTGTGACACTTTCCCCCACCTATGCCATCGACATCCTCGTCGTGGCCTCTTCTTGAAACCTCTAGATGTGTTTCCAGAACCTTCTCAAGGCATCTGCATGTTCCTAGCTTACCTGCCTCTTAGGTAGTCCTTTCCATTGAACTAGATACTCTATCACAGGAGGGACCCCTTATCTCTTGGTAACCCATTCAACCAGGATATTCTTCACCTCTTTCTCCCGTGAGGCCTCGGATGAATGCAAACACTTGCATTTTTTATGCTTGGAGTGTTGCTTCCTATTGCCTATTGAGTTCACCTTTTCCTTAGTAACCTTGTCCATGTGTGTGCGGGCTACCACAACTCGCTCCTCTTTTGCCTCTTTTACTTGCACCCTTGATAGTAAGGAGGTCTTAGGAGTACTAGGCTTTAGGTTGACTTGGAGGGCACCTAGTAGCTACATCGAGCCCATATATACTTCGCCTTCCTATTCCCTCTCCTCGATCATGGCACTGAGCGCCTTCCTCTTTGGACAATCCTGTACCCAATGTGGATCATCACATATGAAGCATTTGATTTTAGGCATAAACTCCTTTCTTTCCGCCTTATGTCTTCTTTCTCAGACGTTAGGCGTCTTGCCTGATCCCATTCTAGGATTATTGTGGTCCTTTGAAACCCCGTCTCCCCCATCCATGGTATGGCTATCCTCCAAAGACTCAACCTTAGAGGAGTTTTCCCTCTTGTAATCCGTTAAAGACTCTGCTACTACCATAGTAGTGGCTAAGTCTTGAACACCTCGGCGCCTTAATTCCTACTCGGCCCACCCTTGTAGGTTATCCATGAAGTTGAATAGTAGCTCTTCCTCAGTCATGTTAGGAATCTCAAGCATAAGCGAAGAGAATTCCTTGGCATAGTCGCGTATCGAACCTATGTGCTTGAGATGCCTCATGTTTTTCCTAGCCAAGTAAGCCATGACCTAGGGGTAGAACTACCTCTTGATCTCCCTTTTAAAGTGTTCCCATGTTTGTATGATGCAAATGTTTTTTTCCATATCGGCGAACCTTCAACGCCACCATAGAGTAGCTGTATTAGTAAGGTAGGGGGTTATAGTCCTTACCTTGGCCTCCTCATTAGTTAGTGCGATAGCCTCGAAGTATCACTCCATATGCCATCAGAAGTTGTCCAACTCCTTGGCATCCCGCTTGCCACTAAATCCTTGTGGATTTGGCACCTCCACCCTAGATGCCTCCTAGGTAGGCATGACCCGTGCCGGCACAACAATCTTGTAGATGGCTAACTCCTACCTAACCTCCTAGTCTCGGGATTCCATTCGAGTGGCCAAGGCCTCCATCCTTGACTCCATACTAGCAAGCATGCTCAAGACCTTTTCTTGGAAGGACACAAACTCTTCGTGCGACACTGCCTGAACCTGTGAGACTAGTATCTTCTCACGAAGGTCTTGGATCCGTTCCCTAAGATCCTTCATACCCTTCTCCATGCCTTGCTCAATCAAGTCCAACCCTTCCCGAGTGTCTGCCATGGCTAGCTCCACCTTGGATAACCTTGCCTCCATGTTGGCAACGACATCACGAGATTTATCCTTCCTACCCCTGCCCCATGCAGTAGGCTCGGTCTCCTTCCCATGGGTTTGCTCACTAGTCTCATCCACGTTGGAGCCCGACATGCTTCCTTTACTATGCCCACTTCGTAGCCGCGCTTTGATACCACTTGTTACGGACCTAGTATTTTCCTAAGCTCGTATGACACTTAGATAAGTCAAGACACTTTATCTTGCTAAGTCAGCCTTACTCCCAATGCTTAGCTTGCTAGGCTAAGATGCTCACGACTCAGAAGCTTTAGAAGGCATAGTAGGCAACTCTTAAAGAATGAAGCTTTTTTTTTGCTCAAAGGAAGCTTTACAACTGCTTTTGGGAGTGGTTGGTTAGGTTCTTGGGTGTTGCCTTGGCCAAATGAGGGCCTCACCTATTTATAGGCACCAATGGAACTCTCTAGAACCTTGTAGGGTTCCTTACAACTCAAGAATAATCTAGAACTTCCTACACTAGTCTTATGGGTATGTACAAGATGACTTTGGAATATTCTAGAACACCCTACACAATTCCAATTCTCTCTTAGCCAAGGCTAGAGATGTGTGGGCATCTCTAGCCCTCTCCAAAAGCTTCCATACTCTTCCACTTTGTAGCCAAGTGTAGATATCTCCAAGGGTCTCTAGAAGCTTCCCACCTCCTATATAAGCCTATGGGAAGGGTCATTTGAAACATCTTGTGACACTAAGCTCAACTTATGTTGGGCCTAAGTCTAACCTAATAGCATGTTTTATAAAACTTAAAACTTAATACTTATTACTTAATGACTTATGTTGACTTTAAGTTAAATTGTTTTTAAGCTGTTAATTTAAAACTTATTACTTATCTTTTACTTTAAGTATTAAGGTTGTTTGATAAAATTTATTTTAAGTTATTGAATTAACATATTTACCCCATTGGTTGTAATTAATATTTATTATTAAAATTTTAACTAATATTTATTTTTATTAATTTTAAGTAATAATTTTTTTTATTAAACATCCATACTTGAAAGTATTGTAGATTTATGTAATAACTTTAAAATATTTATTAGAAAAAATGTGTTATGGATTTGGTTGTTAAAAATATTTTCACTAGATATGAGCAAATAAGACAATAAAAATATAGGATTAAGAATAAGTTAACTATTTTAACTTAATATTTAAAGTCATTTTTAATTTTAGGTTGTGATATGAAGTTGTATTTAAAAGACATGTTTAATCTATTTAATAACTTAAATTAAATTATTATGTCACTTTAAGGCATTAAGTTAAATTACCAAACACCCTATAAGACCAAAATAAGACTCTAATCAAATATATATATATATATATATATATAGAGAGAGAGAGAGAGAGAGAGAGAGAGAGAGAGAGATAGAGAGAGAGAGACAGAGAGAGAGAGAGATTATCATTTATATTTGATTACTATATATACAATAAAAAATCAATTTATTTATAATTTTGAGAAATTTATGCATAGATTAAGGTGATGTTTGGTAAAACTTAATACCTATTACTTACTCATTTGAGTTGACTTTAACTTAAATTATACTTAAATTATTAACCTCAAACTTATTACTTAATTTTTACTTTAAATATGAAGGTTGTTTGATAAAATTAATTTAAAACTTATTCTAAATTATAAAATTGACATATTTGTACTTATAAATTATAACTAGGGCAAAAAAGATCGAATAGTAGCAGATGTTGTAGAGTAGCAAAAGAGATGATAAAAGTAATTAGGATAAATAAGAGTAAAAAGGTAAAATAAATATATGAACTTAATTATTTTTACTTATTACTTAAAGTTGTTTTTTACTTTATATCACACCATTAAATTATTTTACCAATAAATAAGAGCAAAAAGGAAAAATAAAGATATGAACTTAAGAATAAGTTAATTATTTTTACTTATTATCTAAAGCTGTTTTTTATTTTATGTCACATTATTAAATTATTTTTCCAAATATAATTAATGTACTTAATGAATTAAATTAAGTTATTAAGTTATTTTAAGTTATTAAATTGATATATGAAACACACACTAAATAAAAAAACTTAAATTTATTTATTTATTTTTTTGTTGTCTCTCATGAATAATTAAAAGAAAAAAAAAGTAAAATATCACATTTTCCAAAATAAAGAAATAAACAAACACTCCAATATTTTTCTTTTCACTTCAATAGGCCCTCGATATATCTTAATCGTATTGTCTATTGTCTACTCTCTTCAACCCTTTTGGGATACTATGTGATGTCGGACAATTACATGCATGTGTTGGGTTTTCACCGGGCAATCAACTATTTTATAATGGCAATAGACCTCTGTCTTAATTGAGGACAAAGCCTTGCACTTGGGATCTTTTCCAAGGGATCCTTCTAAGAATCCAATGATTTCTAAACCATTAACTTTTATTATAAGGATAACCCAGTCCATGACAATGGGATATGGACTACTTGGATGTCCATTTTTTTCCTAATTTCCACATGCAAACTGACAAATAGAATGTGAACAAAATAAGGACAGCATGGTAATAATGATTGAAGAATAACAAATTTAGTATTCGATGGAATATATTTTCTTTTTTAAAAAAAATAAATAAAAATATAATAATATCTATTTAAAATATAATATATATTTTTTTTTATAAAAAGGTTTAAATTGAAAATGTAATGATTTTTAAAAATTAATTTAAAAAAGTGAAGTGTTAAAAGCTTTTCACTACTTTAAATTTTGAAAAAATCAAGGATATAAAAGTTAATATTTTTTTTATTAGAGTTTTTATTTTTTAAAATAAAAAATAGAAAATTATATTTAAAGAAAGCTTTGCTTTATAAATTATTATAAAAAATCTCATTTTTTAAATAATAAGATCATCTGGTCATTCCAAAGTATATATGGATTGTACGTTCTTGATGGTTATTCTTCTTGGAAGATATCATCCATACAAACCACTGCCAGCAATTTTTACAATGGCCTCGAGTGATAAATGACAAATACAAAAATGACGAATAAAACTATGTTATATATATATTATTATCACAATTTTGTTTTGTCATTGCCAGCATTTATCTGCTGGTGGTAGAAACTAAGTATACAAGTGCCTCTTTTCTTTGTCACGGCTTAAAAAACACGATTTTTAATATGAGGGGTTAGACTGATTGGTTTAGAGTGTGATTAACAATGATTTTAGTAGAAGTGTTTTTATTAAAAATATTTTTCAGAAAAATCACCTGTCAAATATTTCTTTAAAAAACACTACAAGTAATTTTTTAACACTAGAAGTGGTTTTTAAATTGTCAAATATTTAATTTTTTTTGGAAAACATTTTTTTTAAGTTAAAAATATTTTCTAGAATTACTATTAAATGACTCTTAAAGTACATTTAGTAATGATTTTAATATTTGTAATTAAAAAATAAAAATTTTCAAATGTTAAAAGTAATAGAAATACTTTTTAAAATTACTATTAAAAGTATTTTTGTAGTCCGTTTAATAGTAATTTTAAAAAGTGTTTTTATTTTAAAAAACATTTTTGAAAAGAAATTAAGTATTTGAGAAAATTTAGGAAACAATTTTAAAAATCTAAAAAATTACTTATAGGGTTAAGAAAACACTCATTTTGTTTTCTGTTTTTTATTTCTAATTTTATATTTACAGTTTCTGGTTCAAAAGAGCCTTAGGCATCGTTTGTAGTAAGCAATGACATAAGCAAAGATGGTGATACTATGAAATTTTTGGAATACTATAAATTCCTGAGAAGTTGAAAAGCTAATATTGATAGAGACCATTTAAGACATAGTGTACAGGCTTTGAAATGATGACACGTGTTCCTATCGTGAGGCAATAAAAAAGTGGTGTATATTTGCTGGCCATTCCTCGCCAGTGCATAGGATAAGAAGTGATGGGGCTACTCATATAAATTGATTCTCTCAGCTATGAAGTAATTTAGAGGACGCTCCTTGAAGTCTCTTCCAAAGCGGAAATGAAGCTTAGCTCAGTTGCAATCTCCTTTGTTTTTATTACTCTCTTGATATATGCATGGCGGTTATTGAATTGGGTGTGGTTGAGACCAAAGAAGCTAGAGAGATGCCTTAGGCAGCAAGGTCTGACTGGGAATTCCTACAGGTTGTTGCATGGGGACTTTAGAGAGATGTCGAGAATGATTAACGAAGCAAATTCCAGACCCATCAGCTTCTCTGATGATATTGTGCAGCGAGTTCTACCATTTCACGATCATTCCATCCAGAAATATGGTATGAAAATGAGCTACTCTTTATCATTGCACTAAAATATATTTAATTGTGGAATTTTCCCCAAAAGATTGTTGGTTTTCTGGTCTTTTTTTTTATTAGTTATTTTTCCTGTCCTTTTTTTTTCTTCCCTAAGAAGTTATAGTCCAATAGAATTTCAATGGTACTTCAAATTTCCCTTTTCTATATTGGAGTGCAATTTTTAAGATTTGTTTGATTAACAAGAATAAAATAATCCAAATTTGTAAAATTATCCTAATGATAAAAAAAAACTCATTTTTCGATATAAAAAAAAAAAAATTACTTACTGCTTTTCTTTTCAGCCTAAAAAATGACTTTTTTTTTTATTTATAAAAATATCCTTACTGTTTTTCTTATAAAAATAAATTTTAAAAAAAAATAAAAATATCAAAATATTAAGAGATGCTTATATAAAAAATGAACTAATTTTTAAGTTGAAATTCGAGAGGTGTTAGATTTACAAATTTAATATCATTTCATCCTTTTCAATTGTGTAATCCAATTGTTTTATAAGCTATATGTAGGTATATATAGATGTCAACTTTGATAAAGAGCTTTATTTACTTTGTAAATTGCTCAATCATTGGGAATTTGTGAATAGTATTTAAATTTTCGTGTTAATTGTTTCTTATCTTTTCAAATTTTGCATTAACTCGTGACTTTGCATTATTAATCACATCAGTATAATTTTCTTTAGATATTTGAGCTTCTTCAATTAGAGAGCCTTGCATTGGCCTCCTTGACTACCCAGGTCCTTTAGATCCTCTCTAACACTTATCCAACAATGGGCATTAAAAATGCAGGTAAAAATAATTTTATATGGTTGGGCCCAAAACCAGTGGTAAACATTATGGAGCCTGAGCTGATTAGGGATGTTCTCTTAAAGCACAATGCTTTTCAAAAACCGCCGCCGCACCCTCTCGGCAAGCTGCTGGCTTCAGGTATTGCGTCATTGGAAGGTGAACAATGGACTAAGCGTAGAAAGATCATAAACCCAGCTTTCCATCTAGAAAAGCTGAAGGTAATTTTCCAACCGGAAACGTGACCCTAATTCCCATTCTTTTTTTATGTTTAATTTTAGAAATTGTGAGAGCAGAATAATGTTTACATAAATACAAACGATATTTCCTTTTATAAATACATTAGAGGATGGATATGGTTAACTTTTTGAGGCAATATTTATTTGGTTATGCAGCCATACCCCAACTTGTTGCCTGGTTTCTCAGCATAGCCCTCTTCTTATAGGAAGAAAATAAATTTCTGAATGTTCCATAATTTAGTAGACATTCGCAATTTCACTGCCTTTGGTAATCTTTTTCCTTATGCATGATAAACTTTTTGCATGGCCATATTTTGAATTTTATAGGTTCTCAAGACAGTAACTCAAAGTGCAAATGTGAGACTGACTTCTAAATTTATTAATTGTGTTTGAATTTGTTATAGCACATGGCATCGGCATTCCAATTGAGTTGTAGTGATATGGTCAATAAATGGGAGAAGCAGCTCTCCCTGGACGGCTCATGTGAATTCGACATTTGGCCCTATCTTCAAAATTTGACGGGAGATGTCATTTCAAGAACAGCATTCGGTAGTAGCTATGAGGAAGGAAGAAGGATATTCCAACTCCAGAAAGAGCAAGCACTACTTGCAGTCCAGGTTACTCGGTCAGTGTATGTTCCAGGATGGAGGTAGGCATAAAATATTTCAAGGGATTAATCTGAACCTCATTACTAATACCCAAATGCTATAACTTTCACAGTATCACCAACAACAGCAAAAATAATAACAACAATAATAAAAATAAAAATAAAAAAGAAGAAGAAGAAGAAGAAGAAGGAAGGTTCTCAACTAATTTTTGTTTTCCTTTAAGTAGTTTGTCTTCCAATTTTTGGCTTTCTAGTGAGCTTTCTTTTTGTTCAAATTAAAGAATGTAGCTGTGTCTTCAAAACAAAAATCAACTTTAAGTATCCCCTTTTCTTTTATTGGCAGAACATCTTAGCAAGATGCATGGTGAAATACTACTGCAAAATATTTGTAGACTCAATGGTCAATTAATGTCTGGATGGTTTCATCTTTGGAACACCATGGATAGTCCGAGAAATTGAACAAGTACAAAGTCATGGATGAAAATGCATTAGTTGTTTCCTGTATTTCATTGATCTTCATTTACTTGGATTACTTCCAAGCAGGTTTTTCCCAACAAAGACAAACAGGAGAATGAGGCAAATTAGCAGTGAAGTCAATGCATTGTTGAAGGGTATCATTGAGAAAAGAGAGAAGGCAATGAAAGCTGGCGAAACTGCTAATGATGATTTATTAGGTCTACTAATGGAATCCAACTACAGAGATATGCAAGAAAATGATGAGAGGAAGAATGTTGGAATGAGCATCAAAGATGTCATTGAGGAGTGTAAGATATTCTACCTTGCTGGCCAAGAGACTACCTCAGTTTTACTTCTGTGGACAATGGTTCTATTAAGCAAACATTCAAACTGGCAAGCTTGGGCAAGGGAAGAGGTTTTACGGGTTTTTGGTAATAAAAAACCAGATGGCGATGGCTTAAATCACCTCAAAATTGTGAGTATCAATCCAATCTATATTCAATTTAGTAACTCTCCTTGAAAATAATATATTACTCTTTTTTTCTTTTTTCTTTTTTTTTTTTCAATCCTGAGGCAAAATATGTTTTGTTTCTGTATCCTTTTTGCTTTAATTGAAAGCTATATGCAGATACTTGGTATCCCCAAGGGGCAGACTATTCTTTTCTTTGCGTGAATTTTTTATTTGCTTGTTAGGTTGTTTTGAGTGTGGTGAAAACTTTATGCAAATACTTAGTATCAATGATTTACAATACTGAAGATAATATTGATATTTCCTCTTTCCAAGCATGTTTTCTTGAAATTGGAACTCTAGGCTATAATAAATTTTCCGGGGGTTCTTAGTTTGTATTCACCAGTTACTGTAAGGCCCTACATGTACATGAAAGTATATGTCATGCAAAAATTTAAACAATCTCTTTCATTACTATATTCGAAAAGTTCTTTCATGGTTTGATGTATGCTTCTTAGTAATCATTTAGTGTATTTCAGTAATGAATTCTCATGATAAAAATATTTTCTATATTGCAGGTTACTATGATTTTTCATGAGGTCCTTAGGTTATATCCACCAGTGTCCATGCTTCTTCGAACTGTTTTTGCCGACAGCCAAGTGGGAGGATTGTATTTACCAGATGGAGTGCAGATTGCTTTGCCAATCCTCCTACTTCACCACGATCATGAAATTTGGGGAGAGGATGCAAAGGAATTCAACCCGGGGAGATTTTCAGAAGGAGTTTCAAAGGCAGCAAAGAGCCAAGTGTCTTTTTTTCCATTTGGTTATGGTCCTCGGATATGCGTCGGACAAAATTTTGCAATGATGGAAGCAAAAATGGCTTTGGCAATGATCTTACAACGTTTCTCATTTGAACTTTCCCCATCCTATGCTCATGCACCTATTAATCTTCTAACTACGCAACCCCAGTATGGTGCACACCTGATTTTACATGGACTTTAGCATCAGAGTTCTTGTTATCAGTGAGAGTTAGCAAGACCTTTAAACCTAGATAGTGTTGAATTTAAAATGTCCACACTTCCTTTCACTTGAAATGAGTGCTCTTTAAAGCCATTATATTAATAAAATTCTCTTTTGTATGTTCGTAAGAGATCATAAATGAAAAATGATCACTTTACAAGGAGATGCATTTTTCTCTATTCTTGTCCCCCCAAAAATGAAAAGAAAAGAACTGCTGACAATCTATATTTGGAGAATGGACATACATTGAAATTAGTTCTGATGGGTGACCATGCATGTTGTGATATCTACAAGGAAACTACCATTCCAATAATAGGAGAAATATTCTCATTTGTTCTTATCGTTATAGAGTGGTGTCTCATTCACTATAATTGGGTAGTAGACTCTTACGGAATTTTATGGCTAGGTATCTGTAAAGAAGTTCGTACTAAATTGGGTAGCAAGATAATACAATTTTGGAGTTACTACCTCTAAGAAGTTGTCTGCGTACACTTGATTCCAATCCATGTAATGACAAATTATAAACCTCAGGGACCCGGTCCACCCCCTATTTTTATCGGATCTACAATTTTTCCATTCTCCAAGAGTTTTAGACGACTTCACAATGTTCCACAACCTTAACGAACCCTTTGGATGAGCTTTCATATTCTTGGAGCAGCTTGATGTGGTTGCAGTAGCTTTACATGCTTGAGCAGTTTGACATGATTGCTATAATCCCATACATGGATTTTTAGGAGAGATCTTGGTCTACCAAAAGTGGTGGACGTGTTAGAAAGCACTAGAAAAACAAAAACAAAAATAAAAAAGAAAGAAAGAAAGAAAGAAAGAAAAGCAAAGAAATCATTGATAATAAAATATTCACAACTGATCTTGACATGTGGATAAATGATTTCATAATCAAGAAGTATTCACAATTGCAAAACCGTCCACAAGCTTACATGCATGCCCTTTTAGCTTTGTGCTATATATTTAGAATTTTGGGAGAAGCAAAGAAAGAAAAATGAAGAATATTTTTTAACAATTGAATTTAAAATCATGATGCACTTTCATCTATTTATAGGCATAACAATAAATTATAACATTTTACATATTTTAACTTTACAAAGTCTACCAATGACTTTACACCTATTCTAACATTACAATTTATTTGCGAATTTATAATGTAACTTCACAATTAATTTGTAACTTTACAACTTTTGTTTCTAACTTCATAATTGATTATAAATTTACACTATTGTAACTTCACAAGTTATTGGTGCCTATCTTCTACCTTTTGTAAATTTATAATTCATTGTACATTACAATATTTTAATTTCTAAAGTAAATATCTATGATTAATTAACTTATTTGTATGTTATGAACTCTTCATATTTCAAAGTTAATTGTCTCTTATCAATAAGTTAAGGTGAGGACATATGGTATGGGACCTTTGTGGGATCTTTAATTAATTACATCCTTAGTAAGTTTGTTATGTTTGTTCCAAATAAATTTATTAATTATAATTATATTTAAAACATATTATAATTTCACCCCAAGAATAGGAGATATATAAGTCAACTTCCCACTTATATATATACATATTAATCCTTCCATTAATTAATATTCATAACAAATTTATTAGGTTGAACCAAGATGGCTGTCATTACCAAATTACAAGTGCATCACCTCTTATAATTGGATCTTTAAGAAAAACAATTTAAAAATTCCTAATAAACAACATATTATATTATAGATATGTACACTTGATAAAATACTTATTCTAAATTGAACAACTAGTATTTCAATATATTTTGTAAGTGACACAATATTTAATATTCTCTCATAATACAGTCTGTTATTAGACATCAATGATTAACGATATCAAAGCTACATTTATATAACTTGATGACATCCTTAAGCCAAAGGACTTTATGCAACACTAAACAAAACAAGTTTTTGTTGGAATATCTAGATTTCTCCATTCCAAGCATTGTCTCATGGAGTGCATACTACTACAATCCTAAGGATACTAGATTTAATGCAATGGAAGCAAAAAAAAAAAAAAAAAAAACAAAAATGTTAGATCTAGGTGCTCTAGAAAACAATACTTTTGATTTGAATAGTCCTAGATCAACTCTAGTTGGTCAATAGTATGATTTAGATCCTGAAAACATTGCAATTTTTTGTCTAATGGCTCTCTCATAAACCTTACATGTGAGAATGGTGGAATCCTTTCTATAGAGATGGAGGCTTAGGCTCTATCTTGTTTGAAGGTTGAATAATTGAAGTTATAAGCCTTAAACCCTTAATAAGATTTATAAAGTCTTTGCCTATGGGCTTAAGTGACTTTTGCCCATCTTGAGCTTAGGTCGTTTTATCTATCCTAATGGTTCCTAATTAATTAATTAGTCATATTGGGATACAATTAACTAATTAGTCAAATCCAAAAAGATTATTCATAAGCTCTTATGCAACTTTGAGTATTTATCAAAATACCCTTATACACACATATGAACAAAAAACCCTAATATCCTTCAAATAATTAATGTGCCACCAAGGAATATGAACTTGAGTAGGGACTATTAGGACCTATATATAGGAAAATAATGGCCTCTTCATAATCTAATTATGAACTTAACTCAACACCATCATGCTTCCTTGCACCCTCCTATACACATAAGGTTCATTATTGTTTTGACCAAAATCAAGGGTCTTAATTTCATGTTCTAAACACTTGTTCCATGAGCAAGAGGCGTGAATTAATCCAAAATAGGCTTATGTAACTTGCATACTAGATGCTCTCTACCCTTTGCCATGAAAACATCTGGTTGTATCATATGAATGCTCTCATCAAGGTAGTCGTTTAAGAATGTTGTCTTAACATCCATATAACATATCTCATAATTGAGATAAACTATAATGGATATGAGTACTTTGATTGATTTGAGTATAGCTACCACAGAAAAAGTTTCCCACCGTCAAAACTGGGTTTCAAACTATAAACCTTTAGCTAGAAGCCTAGCCACAAAAGTCTCAATTGTTAGGATAAAGCCTCAAAAGCATGAGAAGATGTCATAAAAAAGTTTCCATTAATAAATTTATTTACTATGATTTCCAGAATCCATTTCTATCATTGATTACATTAATTGTTACCCGAGCATTCAAAGCTTGTATCACTTACATTGTACATGACTTGAGTGCATTAGGAGTTGCATAAAGGATCCACAACAAGGATTCCTTGCAGGATGATAAGTAGTTCACTATCGGTTCATGGATTAGGGCAGTCCATCAGAGACTATAGCACACTACCTGACAATTGGAGGGATGATACAAATAGAATTCAAGTACAAATTGTAGGGCTTATTGACAAAAAGGAAACTGCATGTGTCAAATGAATTAAAGAAGGAAGGGTTCCCTTACAAACTATTTTTTCTTGGTCATTAGGATGGTTCTTCCATGGTGGGGCACTAGTATGTATGATTACACATTGGATAAGACCTACAATGAATCATGACATTAGCTATCGAGTAGTCATGATTCATCAAGTTACTATGTTGCATGGGCTATCAATCTTAGATAATAATGAGCTAGTATTGAGGTCTTTAGTGACTTTAACCTATGGGTGAGACCCTAAGGTGGTCATATATTCTCTATAGATTTGGTTACTAGTAATTAAGGTAGGTGGGCAATAGGTATTCTTAAGATAGGGACCATTAATATCTTATGGGTCTAATATAGTATGTCCTTATGGATGATCTTAAGGACAAGTGATCAGGAAATCTATGGTCGTGGTAATTCCTTAATTGAAATTTGATATATGCTCTTAGAAAGCTAGAGTATATCAATTGATCACACAATAAGAGAATTTGAAACTCAAGGATTAGAGAGGTAATCATGAGTGTTTGATAGCAATCACCTGGTTAGATTACAAACACCAATTCATAAGGCCTCTACATTTAATGGATAGTAGGTCATGGACCTAAGTTTATTCCTTATTTTAATATAATAGGATACTAAAGTGTAGTTGGCTCTTTGAAGTGGAATATTAAGTTATTTTTAGAATTAGATTATAAGGGAGTCAATATTTTTCTATGGATCCATGTAGTTCCCACTCAAGCTCATATTCCTTGGTGGCACATTTATTGAGAGATATTAAGGTTCCTTATTCATATATGTGCATTAGGGCATTTTGCTAAAAATAGAAGATTACATAAGAGTTTATGAATGATTTTTTGGATTGGCTAATAAATTAAATTAGAGCCCAATAAAATTGATTAATTCATTAGGGCCAATGGGTTGGATTAAGTGACCTAAGCTTAAGGTGGGTTCAAGTCACTTAAGCACACAAGGAAGCCTATATAAAACCCAGTAGGGGTTCAAGGCTTCAAACACTTCGCATTCAATCTTCTAAAGACGAACCCTAGCCTTTACTCCTTCTAGAGAGGATTTTGCCTCCTTGCAAGCAAGGACCTAGGAAAGGGAGCCATCAAGTAGAAGACTTATTGGTTTTCAAGATCTACTATGCCTCTTCGTCGATTGCCAATGATCTAGGAATATCTAAATCATAGGTTTTACATCCAACTTAATGTTCTATTTACTTCAATTTCTTAGATCTAGAGATCCCAAGGATAAATTTTTCATGAACCTATGAGTTAAGGATTGTCTCAACATCAACCTCTCTATCTACTCCTCTTTTTCTTTTCTAGATTGTTAAGACTTATATGTTGACAATTTTGTTCCTTTAAATGTTTGGCTATAAAAGTCTTTTTAGATTGTGACTTACTCTCTATTGAAGATCAAGAGTTCTCTTTCGTCCAACCGAGAAGTCATAGGTATGTCTAAAAAGGTTTGGCTTGTGTTAATTTAGGCTCTATTAAGATTTTAGGAGTATCGACTTTGCTTTGAACTTAAAATGATTTAAATTTTACCATTGAAAAAGGGTAGGACTGTTCAAGTGGCCTGGAGTGCTCAAATGCTCAAGAACGCTCAAGTGAGCCTTATTTCTCAAGCACCCAAGGCACTCAAGTAGTGGGTGAGTTGGCTCAAGCGATTATGAAAATTTTGCCAAGTTTTTTCAAGCAAAATTGGTTTGGAACTCTTCCAAAACTGAAATTCTTTGGGCTTTTGCCTATAAATACCTCTCTTTTAACCCCTTAAGGGTTAAAGATCGTTAAAATATTGTGGAGAAATCACATAGAGATCATATATTCTTTTGAGAGGATCTCTTAGAAAGAAAGCCTAATGTGACACAGCATTCCTAATTTCTCATTCAAGGATTTGATCTTTGAATCTTAGGTTGAAGACCTTCGTCTCTTTGACAAGGGTGAAGTGACCCATTAGAGCAACTAAAGGTTACTGCATCATAGACATAGATTAAGTTGTAGGTATTGGAGAGTAAGTCTTTAGGGTAAAGCAGTTAGGTAAATTGGTGTAACTTGATTTCCTATAGTAGATTTAGATTAGTAGGTCTTAGACCTCGTGATTTTTTATTTCCACAGTTAGTGTGAGGGTTTTCGACATTAAAATATCTATGCCTTATTGTTTATATCTTTTTATTATTTGATGTATTATTTTAATTGCCTAAAGGAAAGATTTGATAATCCCTAACAACTCACAGGTTAAAATATGGACATAACATATAAATATTTATTTAAATTTTAAAATCACCCATTCACCCCTCTCCCCTTTGGGTGTTCTCTATTGGACTTTCGGTTTTTCAATTGGTATCAAAGTGAGATAAAATTTTGATTCTTTATCTTATAGATTAAAAATCCAATTTTTATTGATCATATTGATTAAAAATCAATTTTTTATTGATCATATAGGGTAAAAATCAAATTTTTATTGATCTTGTAAGTCCGATATGGAATAATCTAAACGTGGTGCCCCTTTGAATAGTCCACCCTACTTTGGTGGGAATAACTATTCCCATTTGGAAATCTCATATGATGTTTTTTCCTTAAAATGCAAGGAGAAAGGGTATGAAATTCAGTAGAATTGGATGAAGAACCCCATTGATCCTTGATTCTGAAGGAAGATCAACAGAAGAACTTAAACCTAAACACGAATGGGACAAAGTTGACAATGAAGATAGTGAAGCCAATGCTAGGGTTTTATTTAGCATTTTTAATGAAGTTTGTCCAAATGAGTTTCACATGATGGTAAATTGTAAACGTTCAAAAGAAGCATGGGGTATTCTTCAAGTCACTCATGAAGGTGCGTCTGCTTTAAAGATTTCTAAATTACAAATGCTTTCCATTAAATTTGAGAATATTAGGATGCATGAAAATTAGAACTTTTCTTCCTTTTATTTTGAACTAAGTGGTATTGTTAATTGTTTATTTAACCTTGGAGAACCTATTCTTGATTCTAAGGTAGTAAGAAAAATATTAAGATCTATCTCTAAGAGATTTAGACCTAAAGTTGCTACTATAGAGGAAAGTAAGGACAACGATTCTATGAGAGTTGATGAACTTGTTGGCTCCATTCAAACATATGAGATGACTCTACTTAGTTCTCAAAAGCCTAAAGACTCTACCTTTAAGGCTTATGAGAATGAGGAAAAAGATATTGAAATGCCATATAACATAGCTAGGGATGAATTCACTCAAATGGATAAAAGAATTAAAAAGATCATGAAATTCAATAAAAGATTTTTAAAAAAAATGAAGAATCTGGAAAAAGCAAAGAGACATAACAAACAATATCCAAAGAAAAAATTAAAGATTCCTTCAAAGGTAAGAAAGTTGAATGCTTTAACTACAGAGGACTGGCACACTTTGCTACTAATTGTCCCATCTCCAAAGATATTGAAAAGTCTATGTAGGCAACATAAAGAGTGCTTCTATAGCTTCTAAAGATGCAAGGTATGATCCCAATGACTTTTTAGCTTTTATTGCATCTATGGAATTTGAGCATGATAGTGATTATGATAGTGATAGTGATACTGATGATGAATTTACTGATGATCAAAGAGCATGAAAAGCTAATTAAGAATTATTTAAATGATCATGATATTCTTCAAACTCATAAAACCAAGATTGGCATGTTTAATGTAGAAAAGAGTAATTTTCTTGAAAAAAAAAAATAGATTTCTTGAGTTTGAACATCATTATCTCATTGAAAAGAATAATGCTCAATCAAGAGATAAAGAGCAATAAGCCTTCTTCATTTGTGAATAAAGTTTTTCACCCTAGAACTTGAGTGCTTAATGAAATTCTTGATAAATGCAAAACCCATTGTGATAAATGAGGTTTGGGATATGTTTATAAAGATGAAACTCCCTCTAGTGGAGAAACTATATTTGTCAAAGGTAAAAATATAACCCCTAATTAAGCAAAATCTCCTAAAAAGACATCACAATGCACACACTTTAAGAAAACTAGACACTTTCAGTTTAGTTGTTATCTTAGGTTCCTAGAAAGGTTTGAATCTCAAATGAGTAGGCTAATGAATGATTTTATAACTCCCTTAAAAATAACTTCTTGAATAATAGGAAATGGGATAAACCTAATCAAAAGCCTAGAAGCTAACAAAGCTCCTCTAAGTCACCACCTAGGACTAAGCAAGTTTGGATGAGAAAGGATAGGAATAAGTATCAAGTTGTCTTCAATGCTCTTAAAGCTAGATCATTCAATGAGTGGTACCTTGATAGTGGCTGCTCTAAACACACGATAGGTGATAAATTTGGAGAGTAAGTCTTTAGGGTAAAACAACCAGGTAAATTTGTGTAACTTGATTTCGTATAGTAGATTTAGATTAGTGGGCCTTGACCTCATGGTTTTCTTTCTCCACAATTAGTGTGAGGGTTTTCCATGTAACTTAGTGTAGTTTTCCTTTTTTGTAGTCACTTAGTGTTAAGATGCAATATTGTATAAATATAATTAGAATTTGTGTAAAGATGTAATGCAATGAAATAGAAGAAAATATAAAATAAAAATCTCAAATTTTGGTTTAATTTTATCATATTTATTTTTAAAAGGTTTTTAAATGAACAAACCTTTAATAAATGTATAAAGAAATTTAACTATATTCATATATTGATTTAATTAGTGCTACAATACAATCTTGATGCAATTAAAAAGTTAAGGTTTCTGTTTTTCAGCAAATGGTAGGGTTTACAATTTAATGCAATTAAAAAGTCTAGGTTTCTGTTTTTCAGTAAATGGTAGCGTTTGGAGAAGTTGAGAGATATAGGATTTCTATTTTGAAGAACATGAGTGGCATGTATTCTTACTCTAATTGAAATATTTTTCTGGTAGAGCTCTAGAAACTGGGGGATGTAGAAAGGAGAAGTTGGGAGACAATGCATAATGCAATATATTTCTGGAAAAAGGGGTATAGTTTTTTTCTTATAGAACTTGAAGAAAATAAAGATGAAACTATTGTTTTGTTTTTTGAAAACAAGAGAGAAAGTGGACTTGGATTTGTTTTACTAGATGAAGGAAGTTGAGATACAATATTTTGGATTTTTTTTTTGTCCAAATTATCTTTTCATTCATCAAGTAATGCTCTATATATATGTTTATTACAAGTGGAATATATATATGTTGTCTTAGAATTTTGATTTTGTCATAGTTGTTGTATATTCTATAGAATGTTATCATTTAGAGTACCATGGAATTAGAAATCGATCAACAATCCTCGTTTGATAACTAAAACAAACCACCATTGTTTTATCATAGAAAACTGAAAGCTGGAGGCCTTTAAAGTAGCTGGAACAATAATATGAAAGATGCAAAAGTATGCATGGGAGTTACAAGGTACTTAATAATTGTCTTTTTTATTGCCCTGTGTTGTGAACAAGTAATCAAAGTAAATAGTGAATATGAGGGTTAGAGTTGAAGGTTCATTTTGCATAAACTTGTAGCTTAACAAATACAATAGGACCCTCTATCTAGTCTTGAATTTCAATTTATCTTAATAAACACAAATTCTAGAACTTTTGAGTACACTAAATACAAGAGATGAACACTGTTAGAATAGGATAAAATGGTCTACTTATTGTCAATACTTTTTCGTAATTTTATTTTGTTTAAATGTAACATGAAGGCACCAGTTCTATGTGTGAATCTATCCATTGTAATTAAATATGTGAGAATATAAAAATCATATGTTTTTTCAATTTATTTTTGCATATCAAATTTTCTAAATCGTACTCCGTTGTGTTATTTTTTGGTAGTTTAAACCATGAGCCATAACCTCTTGTCAGCTATCCATCAAAATTAGTCTATAAATTTTTTTTGAATGTTGTTGAGGATTATTATTATTAGAGGAATTCATAGAAATTAATTTGAAAAAAAAAAGCTTGAATTTTGTATTTGATAATTCCCAAAAAAAAAAAAGGAAAAAAAGAAAAGAAATAATTACTTATAAATGCCACCAATTCAAAACTCCAGTGCATGCCTACGCTTTAGTGGGGGTAAAAAAACAAATGCAACTACATATCTATGGTAGGGGTCAAAAGTAGGATTCAACTTTAAGAATCATTTATTGCATCCTAGTTGTGGCCACAGCTAATGCTTGAGCATGTACTCACAGTGATATTAACAACTGAAACTATAAAATATAGTTACACCACCTATGGCCACACTCAGTGGCAGTCAGTTTGGTGTGGTAATATGTTGCAATCGCACCATTTATAATCTTTAGTGAGGGTCACTGACTGCTACTATAACCCATTTTTCCTATAGCTAATTATGATCTAATGTATGAATTGAATTTGCAGTCATATGAGTGATTAACCGTGACCTATTTAAGTGTTAAGTCAAATGCCAAAGGAACCTTAAGCAAGTGCCTAATTAAATCTAAAATGTAATTAACCTTTTAATTACTATATATGTATGTAAATTATGAAAAGTGAATTTGGAAGAGCACAAAATCAAAGTATTTATTCAAAGCCAATTATCATATTGTCATCAAGTGGCCTATTTAGGTTTAAAAAAAAAATCCCTAGCATCAAATTAAGCCTAAAATCAATACTAAACCATGAAATAATAAAAATCAATCACCTAAACAATGAATCTATCAACACTCATGTGTGTCCTAATTTATCCACACCCAAACATGTTTAAATTCAAATCAAAAGATACAAAAAAAAAAAAAAAAAAAAAAGTAAAAAAAGAAAGATGAAGAAATTAAAAAAATGAAAATTAAAGAAAACTAATTGGGAAACTCTCTTAAATTCGATGATATAGAATGTTCTTCAAATTGTTTGATGTCTTCAATATGCATCCGAACACATATGTTTCTCCAAGCTAATGATTTCTTTCTTTCTAAGCCACTAGTGCAGACTCTATGAGTTGATGATATGTTAATGAAAATGAAGATATATATGGTGTGTTCTGAGGGAAATGCAGAAGTTGAATGAAGGAGCTTGCTAGTATTGTATGTTGTTGATGTCACAAGTGTAATAGCAGCAAAAAGGATGTGCACTACTATGGAGAAGTGGAAGCTAGTGATGTGACAAGGTGTCGTGATCCATTGCCGCTCCACCCCAATGGGCAGCTTTGTTTCTACCTCAACCTTTCTTTAGACTTAGAACAATAGGGTTTTGGTTGAGGATATGCCCAAGGATTTACCTTTGGCATTGTGCTTATTTCATGAAAAACTTTTTTACTACCAAGAACATCAACAACCTCAAAATCATGCATGTCAATTAAAGCATGTTCATTCCATGAATGCATGTAACATGATGCAATGTGATTGGTCAACATTTTTTTATTTCATAGAGCCCTCCCTTATGTCCTCTAAACTAGAAGCTTCTTTCCTAATGTGTTTCTCTTCCTGTATCTCATAAGGGTAAGTTTCAACTAGCCCTTCTCGGTTTTGCTCATTAGGTTGAGAAGAGGAGTAGAATTCCCCTTGCTCTAGAGCTTTCAAAATAGAAATAAACTCACATACAAAATCTTTGAGTTCTTATAATGTTTGTGTAAGCTCACACATATATGGAGTGTGATTCTCCATGAAGGGATTAATAGTTTCCTTAAACTTAAAATTAGGAGTTAGCTTATAGGAACATAAACTCGGTTGAGGTTCTTGGTAGTAGGGATGAAACTATTGTTGAAAGTATTGAGAGTGCTCACTATAGAGGTGTTCATTCAAGGCCTCTTTTAATCTAGGAATGGTAGGATAATGGTGGGTCATGTGTGTGCTGCTATCACAAATTGTACAAAGGACTTCATTAGAGTTAGACACACTCTTAAACTCTATTTTTTCTCCTTCATTACCTCCACCCTTTTGGCTAGTGTAGCTAACCTAACACTTGTATCATGCTTTTCACTTACAATATACTTCTCCCTACCCATGGCACTTGTTCCTTCTTTTCCTCTAGATAAATTTTTCTTAACCTCATAAGAGTCCCGAGCTTGAGAACTTCTTACTAGTTGCTATAAGAAATCAGAGACTTCCTTGGGCTCTTTACTCATGAATTCCTTTTTGCACATGGTTTCAACAAATTGGTGAGATTGAGTGGTTAACCCATTGTAAAATAGGCTAACTACTCTCCATGGCTCATAACCATGATGGAACAAAAGTTGATTAAATCTCGATATCATTTCCAACACTCATAGAATGACTTCTTCTCATTTTGTTTAAAAAGAGTGATTTTCCTTCTAAGAGTCATTGTACGTTGAAGAGAGAAATATCGAATAATTTTTTTTTTCAAGCCAAGTACTGATAAACCTTGGCCTTAAACCATAGAACCACAATTTAGCCTTCTTTAAAGAGAATGGAAACAATTTAAGTCTTACAACATCCATATTGCAATTAGACTCTTAAAATGCTCCACATAGTGCCTTAAAATCTTTACGATAGAGATAGTAGTTAGATCATGGATGTCACAATGTTAAATGATTAGGCATTGTAAGGAACTATTATGCAAGAGGTGACATTTGCCATGGGCGGTTAGAGCTAATCTCTAAGAGTTCAAATTTGAGCCATGTTGGTAGGATTAGGATTAAGTAATATGGGTCTAACTAAATGGTCTTGACTATCCCTAGTCTAATTTACCATATACAACTTTAGCAACAATCCCAATAACCAATTCCAAACAAATGAATTAATAAAAAAAATAATAAAATAAAATAAAAAACAAGAATAATGCAAGTAGATGAAATAAAAGAAATGAGAGTGGAAAGAATTCACCGAGTTGTGATGACAATCACAACCAAATAAACTCCCACAAAATTTGTTGCAAACTTTAAGATGCACTTTCCTCAATATTGATGCTAAAAACTTGACAACACCAAATGTGTGTGAATAATTTAGTGGTTCCCCAAGCATAGGAGTGTGGTTGTAGCTTTAGAAAAAACTCGGGAAGTTGGGTATCTAACCTCAAAGAAGGGATCTTATAGTGTAGGTGAGGTGGAAAGAATAAAAAAATGAATAAAATTGATGGTGAAAAATAACACTTTCTTGAATTCTTGCTTGGGCAAAGAAGTGGTAGGAAAGTTGTGAAAAGTTGTAACTAATAATCAAGGAAGGGGGAATCCCTAAGGCCCTTTCCCTACCTTGGAATGATCCTTGTCATTAATATATCATTTGAAAGTGTTCACTCATCAATTAAATCCCAATATATAACCTTAAGTTTTCCTAAAAAATCCAAAATATAAGTGATTTGAAAATTGTTGTCTTGGGCTTACATAGGGTTGTTCCAAGTCAAAATGGTTTTTCCCATTAAATGCTTGGAATACCCTACGGGAACCCTAGGCTTCAATATCTAATTAGGTATAAAGATTTAGTGGTTTCATGAACCTAATATATCAACCATTTGTCCAATTAGGGTATTTAAGGTTTAATCAAGGTTGTCCCAAGTCAAAATGGCTTTTCCATTAAGTACTTGGGATACCTTATTGAGACCTATAATTCCCAATTATTAAATGTTGAAATGAGGTGATTTATATTGAACGAATTAGATTCTCTTGATGAATTAAAAACAATTGTTAATGAAATGATGCATTCCAATGGAAGAATGGGAAGCCTAGGGCACCCTTTCCCCAACCTAAAGAAAATACAATGGATATTGAATTGAAATTAACTTGAAAGAATAAAAGGGAAAGCAATAAGTTAAACATCAAACCTTAAATCAAATCTAAAATTTCAATGATCAATGATAATAAAAGGATTCAATTATGCATTAGATAAAACCAATTCAAAATAAAGGAAATAAATGAAAGCAAGAACAAGAAACTAAAGAAAACCTAACAACGAAAAAGTGTATCCATGATCTCCCATTCCCAAGGTTGACTCCAAGAAGTAGAAAAATATGTAAGAACTCCCCCTTAAGGGAGAAGATCTTAACCCTCCCAATGATTGCTCATTGCTTTTTTTATATCATTCCTTAAATCATCCATATGTTCCTTCAAATGAGAGTTTTTCCCATGCAAGTCAAGGGCTCAAGAATGGGTTGGAATCAGTCGCCCTCTTTGGCCCAGCTCATTCCCTATTTTTAAGAAAATTAAAAGGCTTTTCTTGTGTTACAATTATATGAGTTTTAAGGCCCAAAGGGTGGTTACAGGTGGCAAAGCCGATGTAAGGCCCTTGTTGGTGCCTTTGGTGGTGTCTTCATGTGTTGAAACATCACTCGTATTTCTCAAATTTATTCCTCTAAAATTTTTTGGCATGTTTTGCATCACGAGGAATTGATATGGGAACATCCAGATCTAGGTATGAGTACTATATCTCTAGACCTATCATTAATAATGGTTTTTATTATCATTTTATTCTATTGTGATATATTTAGAGATGCATAGGGATATATGCATGCACCCTACAAGATCCAAGGCATAGGAATGGAGAGATCCAGGGTTCCTAACAAATACCATATACATATAAACATGAATTTTTTGTCCTTTTCTTTTCTTTTTTATGCATACTATGATCAACAAGGAACAATCTCCAATAAAGATACATATAAGAAAGCTCTCCCCACATACTGTTAAAACGTGAATGCTCATTAACAAGACAACCCTCTCAAGCTAAGATCTTTGGATCATTGGCCATTGGGAGAAATAGAGGAAGGATATGATTGTCCTCCACACAATGATATGTGGAAAACCATCTCTTAGGGTGAAACAAAGAGAATGCTAATCAACAATGACATGAGGAAAAAAGAAAGGATGAACATCACAAGTGATGATATAGGATGTAGGAAAAAGTTGATAAAGACAAACTGGAGAAAGCATAATGAAAAGTGAGGAATAAGACCCAAATATGTTTGTTAGGTCCAAAGCTGATGAGATCCCTAATCAAAGCATGCAAACACTATAAGGTCCCAAACTCAATGTAAATAGTGAGTGAGGTGATGAAAAGAAAAGGTTATGATGCTTACGTGAGGCTCAAAGGGCTAACAATAGATAACTCTATATTTAAAGGTGATTGGGTATAAAGGTTCATGGAATGATGACCACCCATCCTTTGACCATAACATCAAACATTGTTCTCACAAACTCTCACATGGTTGGCACTACAACTTGGTGTTCATCTAATATAGCCATGTCACCCTCTGGAATGATGTGAAAGCTTACACTAGATACTCCATGTAACCTCTATGTCTATCTCAGTCTTAGAATAGTCAATAATCTCACCAAGCAACCAACCCACTCTCTCATCATAAGCCACATGTCATAATCTCATGAAACCAACCTCTATAGCCATGCCAACTCACTAAAGTCATGTGTAAGGGCCTAATTTGGATACTTTACGACAACCTCAAATATTCTCTTCTTGACCACCAAGTAGTCAATAAATGCGTAGAGTAATCAACTAACTCCCTCATCACAAACCGCCTCTCATACTGCAAAACTCACCTCTGGTCTAATCCTCTCAAACTCTACTTTGTCGAATTGAATAAGGGATGTACAAGGCTATAATATGTGAAGAAGGAAAGGTCATGCAATAGTCTCAAGGAGAAATATTTTGGAGAAGGTACTGCTTTAATTGAAAGGCAAAATAGGTCGTAGTCTTGAACTCCCTAGGTCAATCCTCTGTACCTAAGTCAATTGACTCAATATCCTCCATGATGGGTTAGGCCTCAGTGGTCATGATATGAAAATGATGAGATGTCTCATATCAAAAGTCTAACATATATCAATGTGGGGAGGTGTAAAATAAAAAACATACTCATAAGAAAAAGAATGACATATACCTATAAGAGAAAAAAAAAAAAACATATATTCATAGAAAAAGAATATATCATTGAATGAATTGATGACTACATCATATATGAAATAAAAATGACTCCAAAAAATTGGACTCTCAACATAGACTGTAAACTACAACTCTATACTAAAACTAAACTCGACAAAATGAAGATGACTCTAGCAACAACCATAACCAAACCAACAAATGCTCTAAACTAAAATGTTGTAAAGAGATGTAACCACACCAACTAAAGTAAATTCTCAACCCAGTAGAACTTAAAGTGTTAGGTGATCATCAATACCGCCAACATCCATAACGATCTACTGAATACTAAGAGGAGGGGGAACTACATCACTAGAATGTGTAGGCAAGGTGTTAGTGGTCACACTCAAGCCAAGATAAGTTGACCATCCAACACTAATCAAATCATGTATCACATAGAAGAAGGTTGTGCAATACTCAATATCTTGAGTTTAATGACATAAACAATGCTCATGTAGATAGAAGTGGAGGAGAACAGGATGTGGTAGGGGACATGGTGCAAAAGGGGCTATTAATCTAACATCTTTGAACTTCTTAAAGCTTTAGTCAAAGTTATGCCAATGGTGAAACTATCTCACATGCCTTTAAACATATGGTTTGGGTGGTTGAAGAGCACTGGCTCTCGAATATGGTAGTCATGGTTGAATACTAGTCTGAGCAATGGAAGGTTGTTGCATATAGGTTGACTAGTATTGGCACTATGGAGGAGGAAAGTGGGCTTTAACCATGGATGGCCAATGATATGAATGATGAGTATTCCTCTAATGTTGATAATTGATGGCGTTAACCTCTCCAAACCTCTAGGGTGATCTAATAGGCTTCTTCCTCTTATTTTTTGGGGAAGGAGTAGGGTCTGTCCACAAACCTCCAACAATGCCTTTCTCAACACTGAAGTTAGCCTGAACTAAGCTCCTAAAATCTTGGAAAGGAATACCCATGAGGTGTCTAGTAAACCTTGGTTGGAAGTTTCGAAGAACTATGTCAATCTGATCTTGCTCATTAGCTTGATCTACCATATTGGCCACCTTTGCCCTCCAACGACTAAAAAATAAAGAAATTGTATCATCTAGCTTTTGCTTAGTAGTCTCTAACTCTCTAATGGAAACATAAATATCGACATTGAAAGCAAATTCTGTTAGAAACTCATTATAAACCCTCCATTTTGTTCCTTTAGTACATGCCGCCCTATTAGGCGTTCTTTCAATACTCCATAGCAATTTCCCGGTGGCCCACTGCTACTCATATACGTTACTCTTTTTAACCACCTCAAAGACTATAGTTAAAGATTTATCTGACCCTTCATTGTGACCCTTGGCAACCTTGAGTTAGATCTATGATTTTCCTTTTTTCTTTTTAGGATAGCTCATTTAAGTAAATTTTTAAAACACTTAAACATGCCCTAACACACTTACACATGCCTTAGCACACATAGACACACCCTAGGTCACTTATGCACCTTTTCTAATCACCTTAGGTCACTTAAGAACTTCTTTGATCACCCTAGGTCACTTAAGTGCCTTTCCTTATTCCCCTAGGTCACTTAGACATTTTTCTGATCACCCTGGGTCACTTAGACACTTTCCTAATCACCCTAGGTCACTTAGCACTTTCTTAATCACCCTAGGTCACTTAGACATTTTTTTTAGGATAGATCACTTGGACACTTCTTTCGTTTTGTTTCACTTTAGGTTAAGTTTTGGTTTTGATTGCTTGGTTTTAGGTGAGTATTTGGCTTGGTTTTGATTTTTTGATTGCATGAGATATAGTTTTTTTAGTTGTGCTAGTTCGATATTCCATTTTTCATTATTATCAGTTGCATTGATATTCATTTTCAAATTTTGATTGCATATGTGATATTTATTTTTTTGTTTTAGAAAATGGCTTAAGATTGAGAATTCATTTTTTTTAATTGGGTGAATTAATATTTTGATTTTCTTATACATATATTTGTTTGATTCTTTAGTTTATTTTTCTATTCTATGATTTCTAATTTAATTTATTTCATTTTTATTTTGCATGAACGTGACTTGCTATTTTTTCTAAATTGTATAATTTTATATTTTATCTTTTATTTTCAAATATGCATCTTTCCTTTACTTTTTGTTTTACTTTTGCATGAATTTGGAGATAATGCATGGGGAATTTGTTTGAGAAAGAAACATGGGTTGCCATCCACTTACCTTAAGGACCACACAAAGGATATCACAAATTATGGGAAGGAAGAGATCTCCACACATGCACTTGGAAAGAATGGTACATAGCCAAGCATCAAAAGGAAACTAGGGATTCTGCCAGTTGATCGGAGAGTCCTCATTGAAACACAACACCATGGGAAAAAGAGGAAGAGATTCAACTCGCGCGCACTTTTGGGAGAATTTTCCATAGGAGACCACGATCAGTAACATACATCCATTCAGGGGATTCCCGAGGGCAGGATAGCGTGCATTCTCCATAGCCAGCCACACCATAGTTAGTGGAGATAGCACATATGCATTAAAAGAAAAAAAACTTGTTTCCCTCCATAGAAGAACAAATAACGCACCATAGGATTTTTAATGGAAAAATAGGAAGGGATACACAGATTTTTGGAGTGGATTGCATTGGGGAGGAGGACATAATCTTCAGTTTGGGGGATATCCACCGACACCATGGGAATGCATATAGAAAGCAACAAAGCACACACCATGGGGAATGGTTCCCAACATGGCTGCATATTGTAGCACACTTGGAGATCTTTTGGGAACACGCATCATTGGAGGAAGTCAGACCACACACAGCAGATTGTCATTCTCCAAGACTTACACGCACATGCCATGCCGCCTTGAAGGATTTCCATTGTGGGTGCCATTCACGGCTGCACCTATTTTAAATAGAAACACCACACTGCAACATGTATTTTGGAGGCTACCTGGACGCACTTTCCATGGGCTGCAACTTGCAAAATTTGTTCACAACCACACTTAGGTACTCTCCATCAGTTTCAGAGTGGTGTACAACAATCAGATAAGAGGGAAACACAGAGTCCCGGGGAATTGCATTCCCACCTACACACATTGTTTCGAAGAGGTAAGTTAGATTCTTGTTTATTAGTTTTGCTTTTTTTTTTAATTAGGTTAAAGTTTTTTTTATTCATTAGTCTTGATCCTTACTATTAGTCCGAAAAAGTTATATATTAATTTTGATTCATCTTCTCTATTGGAAGCCTTTATATATTTTTTTAGTTCGTTAGATTAAATGATTCCATGTGACAAAGTGTTTATTTTTAAATTTGTTTTTATTTTAGTTTAGTTTAGATGCACTAATATCTTTTGTTTGTTAGTCTAATTCATTCCATATGACAAATTTCTTATTTTCTAGTTTGTTTAGCTTTAATTTGATTCATTTTAGTTGGGTTTAGATGCTTCTATAATTTTAATGGATTCTATGTGGTAAATTCTTATTTAATTTTTTTTTTCTGATTTAGGTTGATTCCTTTTAGTTAATTCAAAAGTTATTATAATTTTATTTATCTAGTTTGATTGATATTTTAGTCTTAAAATTACTAAATTTAAATTCATGATTCATCCTATATTTAGTCTAAGTGTTTTACAGAAATTCAACTACTTGGTTTAATTGATTCCCCATTATTTCCTTTATGCTTTAAAATTGATAATTTTAGTGCTTGATTGATTCTATTTAATTTATGTTTTCTGATATCTTAATTAAACAATTTATGTGTTCAAGATTGATAATTTTTTAGCTTTTGATCCATCTTGTTTTAGTATATATACTTATAAAATTCTAATGGTGAATTATTGATTGTTATCATGTTATTCTATTTTGTCAAAAAAATGCTTTGCTTATTGTTGTTGGGATTGAGCCTTGGAAAGCATGATATGATGTAATAGATTAAGATTCATTTATCAATTTATTTATTTATTTTTCTTGGTTTCCCTTAAATATCTCATTTGTATTAATTGGTTATTTGAGCATACACACCCCATATCACTTACATTGCATATGACTTAGGTGCATTAAGAATTGCACAAATGATCCAAGTCATGGGTTTCTTACAGGGTAATAAGTTATCCATTGTAGGTTCATGGATTTGGGTTATCCATCTGAGATTATAGTACACTACCTCCTAATTGGAGGGATGACTTGTCTTGGCTATCGGGATGGTTTTCCCATGGTGAGTGTATTAGTACATTTGATGTGCATTGGACAAGACCTACAATGAATCATAATACAAGGCTATTAGTTGTCACAATTCACCAAGCTGCTATACTGCATGGACTCTCAACCTTGAGAGGATATTAAGCTTGTGCCAAAGTTAACATGAGGCTTTGACCAATGGATGAGACCCTGAAGTGGTTATATATCCTTATGGATTGGGTCATTGTTGATGGAGGTTGGTGGCAATAGGTATTCTCAATAAAGGCACCATGATATCTCATGGATTGAGACGGTGTGTCCTTTTGGGTGATCCGAAAGACATGTGATCTAAAAGACTATGGCCATAGCATTTCCTTTAGTGAAAATTTGGCATATACTCCTTAGAGTTGGAGTATGTCAATCGATCACATAATAAGTGGAATATGTAACTCAAGGATTAAAGAGGTAATCTTGATAGGTGATAGGACTGCCTTGTTAGATTACATACACCAGTTATGGGGAGTATGCATTCAATGGATAGTAAGTCATGGACCCCGAGCTTCGTCTCATTGTTTTACATAGAATACTGGAGTACAACTGATTCGATTTAGTGGAATGTTGAATCAACTTCAAACTTAGATTCTAAGAGAGCCTGTACTCCTATGGGTCTTAATGGTTCCCACCTTGAGCTCATATACCATGATGACACGTTTTATAAGGGATGAATTAGCTTTTGGTTAATTCTTGTGCATAAGGGCATTTTGGTAATTATGCAAGGTTGCATAAGGGATAGTGAACAAGTTCTCTAGATTAAGCTAATTGATTAATTAGAAGGTCCTATTGATTAATTAATCAATTAAGACCCATTTTGGGCTATATTAAGTGACCCAAGCCTTGGTAGGCTTACTTAAGCCAATAAGGGAACCTTATAAATCCCTCATAAGGGTTAGGGTTTCCATAAGATTGAGAGAGACTTTGTCTTCCACCTCCAGAAAAATAGAGAGATAGTGAGAGACAAGAGATCCTGCTTTCCAAAGCCCACATTTTGGAGTGTCAAAATCGTGGTTTAAGTCATTAGACGAAAGATCTTGGATGCACAAGACTTTTAGATTCATTATTCTTCATCTTCACTGAGTGGAATTGATTTGGGAACATCCAAATCAAAGGTAAAGTTCTCTAATGACTTTGCTCTTGATCCTAGAATTGTAAAAATATGATTTTTCCTTCTATTGCATAGGATCTGGAGGTTTAGGGTAGTTTTGCATGCACCTATATGATCCAAGGTAAGGGAATGGAGAAATTCAAGGTTCCCAACAATTTCTTTGGTGAAACCCCTACATAAAAATCATTTTTCAAAAACCTTTTATTGTTAACTTGTTTAATTTACTATATCTTTGAAAAGAAAATTGGATTTGATCTATTTTTGATGTTTTTAATTCTTTTTTCCAGTGATTGTATGATATTGTAGACATCTTGAACATGAATTTAGAACTTTGTTTGAGTTAAAAAAAAACAATTTTGAAATGGAAGATATAAACGAGACTTTTAAGGGTTTCGTTTTCACCCAATTCTAAACACTTGAAATGTTTTTGTAAAAAAAAAATTATTACATGACTTTGTAAATTTGATTTAATATTTTTTTTCCTCAATTTTAGACTTCTTGAAATTGATTTTAGACACATAAAATATTGAAAATAATTTTCCTAATTGAAAGATATAATTTTCCTTTTTTGCACTAACTATACTACCCAAATTTTGAATAGAGGGGTTGTTTGATTGTTTTTAAAATTGATCTATGTGCCTTTTGACCTTGTCTTTATTTTTCTTATAAAGTAGACATTCTAAATTTTTTTTCATTATTTTTAGACTTCTTGAAATTGATTTTGGACACATATAATATTTAAAATACTTTTCTAAAGATATAATTTTTCCTTTCTGCATTCACTGTACTACCCAAATTTTGAATAAAGGGGTTGTTTGATTGTTTTTAAAATTGATCCATGTGTCTTCTGACCTTGCGTTTATTTTTCTTGTAAAGTAGACATTCTAAAAATGTTTCATGATTTTTTAACACTTCTATGTTAGTTTTAAAAAATCAATTTATGCATGTTATTGAATTTTGCCTTGGTTTGAACCTTTTAGGATGTTTTTGTAAACTAGAATTAATTGGAGCTTTATTAATTTTTTTGGCCTTTTGGGTGATAATCTAGACATATAGAAGAGGTTCCTATAAAATAGTTGTAATTAAATCCACATCCTAGATATATTTTTTAGGATTTATTTTGCAAACCTTTTTGTTCTAACTACATGCTGAAATTTTATACTATGTTTAACTTATATTTTAATTTGGCATTAACTTTGACTTTTGTTCTATAATATAGACATAATGAGGATGTTGTGAGATTTTTTTAAGGATGAAATAGTGTTTCTAGATATTTAGATGGGATTTTTCTTATGGATGTTATCATTTTAATCCTTTGTTGTGTGGTTTTTCTTAATCACTAATTTTGGTATTTTTGTTTTCGCGTACACAGTTTAGCCTTAATGATAAGTTGTATGCATAACCTATGCCATTTATATTAGGGTCTTGTATCCTATTTATTTGTTATTGCAATTGTTCTAACCCCTTCTAGCTATGTGCAAGCACATTGTAGGTTATGCATGTTATCTAGGTCTGTCCCTTACAACCTTTATCTCTTTAACTCTTTAAATATGCAAACTTTGTTTGTGAATACTCTCGTGCTTAATATTATCTTGATTGTTCTAATTTGTTGCTTGATTCCTTGAACAAGATGAAATGCATGTTGAGTGTTGTATCATTTGTTAAACTAACCTCTAATGTTTCATGAAAACACTTTAGGATGCAGCTCAGGTATGCTAATCTTCTTTTCTTATATAACTATGTTTTTGGTATTATTGTTTTGTTATGAATACCATTTTTCTTAGCCTTAGAAAAAATCATCTTTGCTTTTTCTTAGCAACCCTGATCTAGTAATTAATTGTCATGCTTCCTGGAACCTAGTCAATAGAGACTTGTTTTTAAGACTTAAAGGGATACTACTTTTTTAAGGTACCTTCTTGATAGGTAACATAATCCCTAGACCTAGACTTAATTTTTTCAAATATATGCTTTCCAAAAGTTTAGGGAGTCATTTTTCTTTGGGTTTTAGTTTCTCATTTTATTTCCCCTTTTAAAAAAAATACAAAAATAAGTGGCGACTTTAGTTTTTTATAAAATATAGTTTTTCACCTTTAAAAGTGAGTCTTGCCAACAAGTGGGGATGCACGTGAAAAGTGCAGGTCCACACTCATAAGTTACATCCTCCAAAGTACAAAGTCTTGAAGGCTCAATAGATGCAAACCACCTATGTGTTGCTCCACTAAATGACATGGGGAATAAGGTAACTAATTATGCATCATCTAATCCATGTTCTCTCATAATTGTACTATAGAGCCATATGAATCTTCAGGCAACCTACTCCATTGTAATGCTCAACATCTAACATACAAAATTTGGCTGGTAGGCAAGTAAGCAGCTAGTATACCATCATTGTCATTCTAGGCCATACCCCCTTCCTATAGCATCATTTGTCACATCTTGGTCTCAAGTCTCTCCATTATAGCTTCCTACTCCACCAATATTACATCATTGATAACATGAACAATAGGAGGTGGTGCCAAAGTAGCAGGTGGTGGAATAGTATGATAATGGTTTGACAAGTGAAGTGGAGCACCATGTGAAACCTAAGGTGGGGGAATCTGTGGTGTTTGTGTATAAGAAGAGTCATCTCATCTATAATTCAAATTATACAACAAAACACATGAAAGACACAAGAGAAGACACTAAAGACAATAATACAACAACAGGCAAACAAGAAGTACATGGTCCTGAGATGGCAATGCAAAAGTTGGATGTATGATAAAAAATTTAGAGTCATAGAGGAGTCCATTGTGAGATGGCTACAAATGTGACAAGAGAATTTTTATCAATAATCCAAAATGAATGAGATGTGAAAAAAGAAATATTATCATGAGATTAATACTCCATCTCAAATAATATGTCCTTGAATCAACTTTTAACCCGAGCTCCATAAAGGAAAATGATAAGGTGATCAAGGTGAATCTCTAAAAAAGGTGTAAATGTGAAAATATTTCTTTCACCTTTCTTTAATGAACATAATGAGCATAGAGGTGAAAATGGAATCAAGTGCATTTAACCAGGAATGGGGAAACAAACCCATGATAGGTATAGAATATAAAAGGTAAGTGTGATCAATGAGCATGTCTTAAAGCACCAAGCAAAGTGCAATAATAAATTGATAAAGAACGTGCTGACTTTAAAAATAAAGAGTGATAAAAGTCTTAAAGAAAACATAAGCTAGACTTAGTGAACAAAAGTAAGAAGCCAACATAATGTAGCAAAGAGTGGTTTGACTAATACCCAAACTTGTATTGATCTCTAAGCACACCAAAAAAGATACCAAAAAAGGAGGAGTGTTGGATCCATGACATGGCTAAAGTGGTACCACAAGCTTAAATGCACCCACATGTAGGAAGGAATCCTAATCAAAGGATCTAAAGCTCAACCTACAAGGTCAAGGTGGCTTTAAACTACGATAGGCTAAAAAGAGTCCTTAGTAGAAGTAATCATACCCTCCCTTAGTGCTAACCTCCTACACACCTTCGAAAAGATGGTGTGCTTCCATGCAAGGTGGTCATCATCTCCACACATGCACTACCTCACATCCTAAGGGGCTTCCTAATGGTTAAGACTCTACTATTGGTTAGTACATCTCACAACTTTCAACAATCAACAATGATCTAAAGTGCACACTGGTCACACAAATATCCTAAATCTATCTCTAGGCTATACAAGTCTTCAAAGATCAGACTCCAAGCAACATCAATGTGACGAACTTTTTCATAATGGTCCCAAATATACATATAGCACATCATTGGACCCTACTAATCACTAGCTTGATTGGAAAACAAACAAACATAAAAACCTCACATAAAACAATTTGAGAGTAATGAAAGAAGGAATCAACCAAGACTAAGGAGTCATAAATAGGGGGATAAATGTGTGTTCCACTTGAACAAGAAAAACATAGATCATGCAAAAGCAAGACAGTCATGTAACAAATAGTCTTGTAAAGCAAATAAATCATCCATATCTACACATAAACTAAACATGGATAAGATGAACAAGATAAATATACAACAAGAATAATCATGCCAAGATGAGTGAGTTAGAACAAGGATAATCAATAATGTGAAGATGACAAGATAAGTGTACAACAATGCTAAGATGGGTAGGATAACAATGCAATAAGAATAATAAACATGCCAAGATAAATAAGACATGTATATAATAGGAAGAAACAAGTGAAAGCTCTTAAATGAATAAAATACACAAGCATGCAACATAGATAATCAGCATGGAAAAGCTCTCAATGTGCTAATAACACAAGCATACAATACCAAAGCACAAAAAAAGGGTATCCACTGATAAACTAATCAAACACCATATTTCTCTTAACTAGAGCTCTGACTTAACCCTCTTTATTCCCTAGTGGAGTCGCCATTTTATGGACCCACATTTTTCATTTGCGTCCCCACTCAATGGTGAAACTCGTTTTATTATCGTGAAAACTTGATTTTTGAAAAAAATTAGAGTTACAACATTTTTTTATTTTTTTATTTTTTAAAGGAAAAGAAATAAAACCCTAACCGACTCCTTTTGAAAGGAAAAACATGTCTACAAAAAATTGAATTCAAGTATGAGAGTCAAGTTACTTATTGAGAAGGTACCATAGGGTAGCACCTCTCTAAGCCTTAAAGAGGTATTTACTAAACAAGTGGAGGGAGCTAAGATAATTGACTAATAGATATTGAGAGACAACAAGAACAACATACACCAAGGCAATGGCAATAATAGATAAAAGGATTGAACAACCAAAACAAGGCATGAATATGAAACTAATAAATCAAGAAAGGAAGGAAACATACTTCAAGAAGTGCATAAAATAGGGCAATATACTTACATAGAAAAGAGGGTTCACTCACAAAAAAGATAAGAGATATAAAATCAAAATAAGACTATTAATCATGTACAATATATATATATACACACAATTAAAACTGAGAAGCAAGTGATGCTTAAACACAGATCAAGGTGAACTAAAATATGCTAAACATGTATAGGTTTCAAAACTGGCAACCTCAAAATAAATGCCAATAAAATAGTAAAAGGGGATATATCATACAAAGGTGTGTTGATCTAACATGTACAAGATGTCTATTATACAAATTAATGATCAAAGAAGATAAAAAACATGCAGAAGGGAATTGAAATAAAACAAATGTACAAAGTATAGAACAAGAGGATAGAACATAGGTGCTTACAAAATAAATCCAAAATAAATAATTAGAAATAGGATAAAATCATAACAAAAATTGCACAACATCCCTAGAGTGAAAAGAATATAATCCAAAATTCCATAGAGCCTAATTATACAACAATTGTCTTAGATTTATATGAAAAAAAAAATCATAATTGTAGATTCAAATAAGCATAACAAGCACAACAAGATTAAATTAAATCTCAAGCTTGAGAATTGATTTTGGGGTGAAAACAAAGCTTAACGGATTATTTAAGAAATCTAGTATATGGAAAAAACATAAAAGACAATTTGAAAAGCCATGAGCTAATTTAGATTTACAAAAATACTTCGGGTGTCAACAATAGGGCAAAATCTAGACCTTTTGAAAAACTAATTTAATATATACGTTTAGAGAAGGATTTTCAATCAAAAATAAAAAATTGTTTGACACATTTAATAAGTTCAAAACATCATCCAGTCATAGAAAATATTTTAAGGAAAACCAAAATGTTCCAAATTAAATTAAACATTTTAGGAGTCTAAAATAGGGTAATTGGTGGGTGGTTTTTAAGAATCCACAAGTATAGGCCCTTTCCAATACACAAATTAATTTTCATGAATTAATCTACATCTCTTACTCATTGATCATCATGAAGAAAAGCTTATGAATGCTAGAGGGTATTATATTTATTTTAGAATTGTGAAATTTATCCATGTTTACAAAATCAAGAAAATCTGAAAATCATTTATTTAAAAATGAGTGATTTAGGTCAAAGAAATGTGTCATGGATTAGTCCACAGGGTGAACATTCCTTCTTAACCCTTAAATGAGTGTGAAATCAGACCCAAAAAAGGCATGGAGGGCCAAGGAACACTCATGTATGGAAAGGAAGGTTGGATTTCACAAAGAAATGCCCATGGATGTGGGTATTCTTATGTGAAATCATCCATTATGTGTGCTGAAAGAATAACAATTATTAACTAGAAGAAAAACAATTTTCTTTGGCATTAGACAACCATGGGAAAGGTTTATAGGTGTTGAAAAAGGCCTACGTAGAAAACCATGTGAAAATCCATTTGAAATTCATGTAAAAAACACACATTGCACACTTAAAAGGAGAGGAGTGTGTGTGTTGGAGATCACACATTAAAATGAAAGGCTTTTTAGTAAGAAACACATGCAATTTTCAAATTTCACACTTAAGAGGTGTGCCCTTTAAGGATTACATAAAGAAAGAATTACATTAGAATTAGCACATTGAAAGGACACGCACAATACTCAAATTGCACATTGAAGAGAATATGTAAAACCAGATTGTGCATTGAAGGAAACACATACTAGAAATAACACATTGAATGGTTACGTCCAATACTCAAATTGTGCATTGAAGAGAATGTGTAAAATAAGAATGTGTATTGATTACTACTCAAAAAGTGTTATTTTGTAGCTTGTAATTAACTCTTTTAAACACTTTTAAGTAGTAGTTATTACCTTTTAACTCAATTAACATATTAAGTACCTTTGCAATCGTTTCTAATCAAATTGTGTTAAGTTTTGGTGTTTTTGATAGTAATTTGATCACCAAAGCAATCCAAGATTGAGGAGAGTTCTATGGAATCCATGGTAAAGAAATTGGAAGCTCATTTACATGAAGAACCTAAGCTTTGAAGCTTTATAGTCCTTTGCCATAAGCAAATCATGAATGCAAGGAGGGAAAGCAAAGAGAGAAATCTAACATGAAGAATTCAAGAGGAAAGCAACTTTTGGAGCACTTCTTGGAGCTCATTTCATGCATACTATATGTCGTTTCGAAGCTCGGGAAGTCAACAATCAAACGGTTCAAATGGTACACAAATCGGAGTTGAAATGAAGAAGTTAGAGCCATTGGAAGCTAATCACACCAAGCTGAAGGCCAATTTCGCAGGCTGCGAAATCAGCCTTTGGCTACGAAATCACAAGGTGATGGTTGTGAAATCAGCCTTTGGCTACGAAATGGAGACCTTCAGCTTGCGAAATTTCATAGCCATCTTGTATGCCTGCGAAATCCTCCTGAGTGCTTCCAGATATTTGCGACTGACACTTTTAGATTTTTTTCTTCAGATATTTGATGTTTAAATCCCCATTTTCTCCTTGTAATCAACCAATCATAGGATTCCTTAGTTATTAAGTAAGAACAAAGGGTGAATAACCTCATATATATTGTTTGTAATTTTCATTACACACATATCTCGGGAGCTTGTTCTCAGAGACAACTTTTTGCATAGTTTAGAAGAAAGTAAAATGCAGAGCTTTGCTTTGCCTTACTTGCTCAATTTGATTGTATTTTTCTTACTAGCCAAACAAGCTCTGAGGATGTTTCCTCAGAGAATGAGTGGCTAGACTTTTTGTCTCTTGGAGCTAAGGTAGCTGGGTAAGGTCCCGAGTGCAAGAATTGGTAGTTTTGTTGTTTCAACTGTTAATGAAGAGAAAGTGTGACCCATTAATGGTTTCTATGTTTTTAGTTAACTTAAAAGGCCTTTAACTCACCTGGGTCAACACTTGGTAAGGCAAGTGATCTTCGTTCATTGAGATGCACTAGTTTACCTCTTGCGAGCTTTTGGGAGGTGACTTGAAGGTAGGATTTTCTAGAATTGCCAACACTTGGTAAGCTTTTGGACTCTAAGGAGATATCCATTAGTTATCTCTTACGAGCTTGAGAAGGGAAGTCCAAGGTTAATGATCACCTTGAATGGTAAATGCTAAGTGAGAGGCACGAGCCATTGCAAGTTGCATCAGTGAGAGGGATTTAGCATTTGAACTCATTAAAGGGAAGCATCTGTACCACACCAGTTAGAGAATTAACTATATGTTAATTCTCTAATGCGAGGAAAAGATTCAAGTGACCAAAACTCTGTTTTTGCATAAGGAGCCTGACCCCAGTGATCCTAAAACTCTAAGAAACGCTTTTCTTTACAAGTAATTCCCATTACTTTATTTTAGTTAGCTTAAAACCAATCCTTTTTAAACCAAAGTTTATGTTTTCTTTTGAAGCTAACCTTGAAATGAAAAACCATCAATTCAACTTTGAATTAGTATCGGTTGTAAGTTGAAAACCCTTCCCAATGAACGATCCTAGAGCCACTATGCTATATTAGCTAAGGCTATCCTAGTGCATGGTGAAATAGGTTATAAATTTTGTTGATTACTCTTGTCTGAGGGCCAAACTCAAGGTACACCAGTTAGGCACGCAATCATGTACAAAAGAGAATGCATAAAAGTAAGATTGCACACTGAAAGAAACTATGCAAAATTAGATTGTGCACTGAAGGGGGACTACACATAAAGAGAGACTAGAATTCACTAGTGTACATTGAAAAAATGGAAGAAAATCAAATTGTGTACTAAAGGGGTGCGCAATTTGAAATTGCATACTTAAAGAGAATGTAAGAAGGCACTAAACAAAGGAATGCACAATCTAAAACTACTCACTTAAAAGTGCACGGGATACAAGTGCCAAAAAAAAAGCACGCTTAAACAATTGCTCAACTCAAACTAGCACACCTAAGAAGTGCACAATTTGAAGTTGAAGGTTGGCCATGAACAAGAAAACACGTGCACAAACTGAATGACTCTTAGCACATAATGAAGGTGTGCAATCTAGATGAAAAACATCAAAAATCACACCAAAATGCACAATCTAAAGGCAAACACCATAATGTGCATTGGAAGATGCACAAACTAAGAATAAGAACATTATAGCACACTAGCAAGTGTGCAAATTGAACGAAAAACACTCCAATGCGCATTAATTGGCACATAGACTGGATGAAAGCCTTTGAATGATGCTTGAAAAACAAGTTTGAAGAAGAATTTTAAAATCAAATTTGTAAAGAAAATCAAAATTAAAACCAAATCGAAATCTGTTAGGAACTTTGAATTACTCCATTCGCATGCCCTAAATCGTGTAGGGTGCATGCAAATCTATCATAGTCTCTCTAAATGTATTGTAGTAGATAAAAAAATATTCAAAAACAATATGGATACCATAGAAAACATAGATCTAGAGAATAAAGTCATATACCTTTGATTCGGATGTTCCCGGATCAATTCCAATCGATGTAGATAACACCAAAGTCATAATGGATCTCGTAAACACCATGATCTTCTACCCAATGTCTCTTACTTGTGCCTAGACACTAAGATGGTGGAGACTAGGGTTCTCTCTCTAGACTGATGGAGAGAATGAAAAGACTTGGAAACCCTAACCCCTAAAAGGGTATTTATAGGCTTCTTATTGGGCTTAAGAGACTTAAGCCCACCATAGGCTTGGGTCACTTAATCTATCCTAAAAAGGTTGTTAATTGAGTAATTAACCATACCAGGCCCTAATTAATCAATTAGCCTAATCTAGGCATACCACTCACTTATCCTCATGCAACCTTGCATAATTACCAAAATACCCTTATGCACAAAAGTGAACTAATAATCCATCCAACCCTCATAAACCGTGTCATCAACGAATATGAGCACAAAGTGAGGACTGATTCATGCCTAATTGGTGTCTCAGCTGATTCGTGTCCAGCTGATGCTCCTTGATTGAGGGATTAATCAACAAAATTTATAACCTATTACACCATATACTAGGGTAGCAAAGACAAAGCTACTATAGCATAGTGGCTCTAGGATCGTTCACTGGGATGGGTTTTCACTTCACAAATGATATTAATTCAAAGCTGAATTGGTGCCTTTTCATTTCAAGGTTAGCTTTAAAAGAAAACATAAAGATGTTTGAATGAAAAAGGTTTGGTTTTAAGCTAACCAAAAGTAGTAGTAACTGATTTTACTTAGAAAGGTGTTTCTTGGAGTTTAGATCACTAGGCTCAGATTCATCATACAAAAAGGAGAGTTCCGGTCACTTGTTTATTTTCCTCACATTAGAGAATTAACATATAGTTCCTTCTCCAACCGGTGTTGTACAGATGCTTCCCTTTAATGGGTTCAAACACTAAATCCCTCTCACTGATGCATCTTGCAATGGCTTATACCTCTCACCTAGCACTTGCCATTCAAGGTGATCTTTAACCTTGGATTACCCGTCAAAAGCTCGCAAGAGATAACTAATGGATGTCTCCTTGGAGTCCAAAAGTTTACCAAGTGTTGGCAATTCTAGAAAATCCTACCTTCAACTCACCTCCCAGAGGCTCGCAAGGGGTAAACTAATGCATCTCCATGGATGGAGATCACTTGCCTTACCAAGTGTTGGCCCAGGTGATTTAAAGGCGTTTTAAGTTAACTAAAAAGATAAAAACCATTCACGGGACACACTTTCTTTTCATTCAAAACTAAAACAACAAAACTTCCAATTTATGCATGTGGAAACTTACCCGGTTACCTTAGCTCCAAAAGACAAAGAGCCTAGCCTCTCATCCTCTGAGGAAAAATTCTCAGAGTTTGGTTGGTTAGAAAGAAAACTAAAGAGAAAATAAGAACATATAGGAAAAACAGAGCAAGTGCTCTGTTCTTCAATTTCACATATATTATATGATGGATTCCTGCAACAACCTCCTCCGAGAGTCCTCCTGAGAGTTTATATAGGAAGGTAATTTACCCTTCCTTGGATACTTCCTAACTAAGGAATTACATGAGTGGCTGAATACAAGGAGAAAATGGAAATTTAGACACAAAAATATCAGAAGAAAAGATCTAAAAGAATCGGTGCACAACTATCGGGAAGCTTCAGGACCGTTTCGCAGGTGAAAATGAGGTCTGCGAGATTTTGCAGATGTACAAAAAGGGCTGCGAAATTACTCCGCAACAACCAGCTGATTCAACACCTTTGCAAAGTGGACTTCCATCTTGTGGTGTTTGGCTTCCATCGCGGCATGAAGCTTCAGGGGGAATCCATAGCACTGTGCAAAAGTGTTGCGAAATATCTTGCAACAAAAGGCTGATTCCGCAGCACTTTTCTGAAGCCTTCCTTCAGCTTGGAGCAGTTGTCTTCCAAAGGCTGTAACTTCCTCATTTCAGCTCCAAATCATACACGGTTTGAAGCGTTGGATTCTTGACTTCCTGAGCTTTGAAATGGTATATAGCATGTAGAAAATGGACTTCGAGAAGTGCTCCAAAAGTGCAAAGGAAGACTGCAGCTGCTGTCCCCTGTTTTCTTCTTTCTCTTTTTCTCCTCTTTGCTTCTCTCCTTGCATTCCGGATTTGCTTATGGCAAAGGACTTCAAAGCTTTGGTTCTTCATGTTTCTGAGCTCTTCATTGCTTTTCCATTGATTCCAAATAACTCTCCTCAATCTTGGATTGCTTTGGTGATCAAATTACTAACAAAAACACCAAAACTTACACAATTTGGTTAGAATTGATTGCAAGGGGCCTTAACATGCTAATTGGGTTAAAAGGCACTAACTACTACTCAAAAGTGTTTAAAATGATCAATTACAAGCTATCAAATAGCACTTTTTGAGTAGTAATCAAGGACCACTAGGACCCATATGAGTATTGGCTTCCTCAAAATCAAATTTTGAAATGGACTCAACATCCTACTACAAAAAGCCAAGTACACTCCAACACCCTATGTATATTACAACGAGACACCATGTGCTTAAGTCTATGACCTACTATCTACTACATGTAGACTTCTCATGAACCGATGTCCGTAATCTAATAAGGTAGTGCTATCACCTATCAAGATTACCTTTCCAATCCTTAAGTTGGATATCTCACTTATTATGTGATCAATTGACATACTCCAACTCCAAGGAGCATATGTCAAATTCCACTAAATGAATTATTGTGGCCATAGATTTCATGATCATATGTCCTTTGGATCACTCAAGGGGACACATTGTCTCAATCTTATGAGATATCATGTTGCCTCTATTGAGAATACCTATTGCCACTAGCTTCCATCAACAAGAACCCAGTCCATAGGGATATATGACCACTTTAGGGTCTCACCCATAGGTTAAAGTCTCCTGTTGATTTTGGCACAAGCTCAATATCCTTTCAAGGTTAAGAGTCCATGCAGTATAGTAGCTTGGTGAATCATGAAAATTGATAACCTTGCATCATGATTCACCGTAGGTCCTGTCTAGTGTGCATCGCATACACTAGTGCACTCACCATGGGAAGCCTATCCCAATGGCCAAGATAAGCCATCCCTCAAATTAGGAGGTGGTGCACTACAGTCTTTACTGGATTGCCCAAATCCATGGACCAACTATGGACAGTTATCTACTTACAAGGAACCCATGACTTGTATCTTTTATGAAATTCCTAATGCACCCAAGTCATTTACAAAGAAAAAGACGTGGACTAAATGCTCAAATCAATGTCAACACACCAACGGGATAGTTAAGTTTAACTTTGCTACATGATGTCTTACTTTTAGGGGCTTAATCGCAACAAAATCACCAAAATGAGATTAAAGAAAAACAAAATAGAAAACTAAATCAAGCAAAGCCTTATTTCATGAATCATCAATGGACTTGACAACAAGTGAAAAATCCAAAAGAATTTTAAACCAAGTTGAAAAAAACTTCTAGACCATTACACAATAAAGTGAATCATTAATTAAAACAATTTTTAAGTAATCTCATTGAATCCAAAGATGAACAACAAAAGAAAAAAACATGTATTACAAATAAGAATCAAGAATCTAATGTGTGACCTCCAATATCCACACCCAACCAACAAACAATCTCTAGAATCAGCATAAGGAAGGAGAAGAACAACAAATGATAATGAAAACATGAAATCAAAGTGATCTTACCAAGAATTCTCTCCTTAAGCAAGTGTTGATCATCAAGAAGATCTTCTAAATTCATTAAAGTTCTCTCTCCATATAAAAAGAAAATGGTAGAGTATTCTTCCCAAATGCAAGAGAGTCCCCTTCCATTTATCCTTCCATAATCTTCTTTCTTGCCAAATAAGTCTTCCAAGACTTCTTTTATAGAGTAAGGGATAGGGAAGGTTTGGACACTTGTGCTCATTTCCTTCTGTGGTCACACTCTTTTAAAACCCCTAAAAAATACTTCCCTAAATCAATCTCAAACTCCTCTAAAAAGTAAAGCAAAAACTTGAGACTAAAGCCCACAAAAAAAAAAAAAAAAAAAACACTCATAAACAAAGCCTAGGGGCTACTAAAATCTCATTGCGGATTTAAAAACTCCTTCTAAAAGGCCTCAAAAAGTCCCAAGAGTCAGTGACAAACTAAATGGTGGGTGAACCACACCACAGGGCGCAATGAATGACTAAATAAAAGAGAATCCTAAGCGCATACTAGAAGGGAGTGGAAGACGGGGGAAACAAGTATGAAATAACATGTGCTATGAGGACAAAATTGAGGGTCTATAACCAAAAGTAGACTAGCATTACAAAAAGAATCAACTTAATTGGTTGGGAATAGGTTCAACCAGTCACCCTTTCCTAGTTGTGGTCCAATCTAGTTTGCATAAAACTTTATTATTATTTTTTTAGATATCATGTGTTCTCAGTTAAGGCAAACCCTTACCTAGTCAAGGCCTAATCGAACCTCAAAAAGGACAAAAGTCACTTGTTATACATTTATCACCTAATGACTAGTTAACCGATAAAAAAGAAGCTCAACTAAGAAAGGTTAGCTTTCTGCTTTTTGGGTGTTTGAGGTTGAAAACCTATAAACAAAGAGCTTTCATTCATTTGTACCAAGATAATTATTGCATTGAATTCCCTATCTACCATTTTCTTTCATTCAAAGTTCTCAACTCCTTATGCATTATTCTTTCACTTGCAAATCATTCTTAGTGCAGCTTTTATGTTCATCCTAACTTTTTGTGTATTCAAGCATTTGTTGTGCTAGATGGAGTGTTATTAAACCTTCATATATTTGAGTAAGGTTGACCATTGAAGTTTCAAGTTGGTGTTAAATTTGAACTGAAATGGGATTTTTGGATGGGAAGATTGGAAAAAAAAGAAAAGAAAAACGGGAGACTATTATTGGAGAATGGATTCATGGATGAGAGGAATTCTTTTAGACATCATGTCATTAATGGAATTATGGGCGCCGCCTTCAAAAGGGAGAACCACCCTTGGAAAGGAGAGGTTGCCACTTAAAATCCACAACACGTTTACATTGAAGGAACACGCACAGCCCACATAAAAGAACACGCACCATAAGTTTACAAAATCGACCACACTGCCAAATTTTTGGAGCAAACAACCAGCAGGCATTCTGGACATGTTCCATGGAGATTGGGGAAGAAACAGCTACACCATCAATATAGAGAAGAGGGCTACCACTTTGAGTCTTCATTACGCATCAGATTTTGATCCAAAGAGAATCATTCACAACCCGGAAAGAATATACGGACACATGATATGTGTGGGATTTTCCATAGGTTGCAGGCACCATCTTGGGGAGAGCTTTTTTCTGGAGAGAACATGCCTACATAGCCCATGCACAGCCTGCACCTCTTCACAACTGTCATCCATGATTCAAAGTCACAGCTGGCTCCAAGCACCATTGCTCCATACAGACGCAGCCGTCATGCTCCGTCCATTGAGTGGCGATCACTCCACCACGCACCATGAGAGGCATCAATTGATGGGGCATCAAAGCTGATCCCTTAGGAGTCACTAGATTTTATTAAGACTTTGTCGGCTGCGGTTTTGGAGATCACATAGCTGCATATTTAGAAGACGCAACAGACTGCCGTGGCAAGACGCATAGGAAGGAAAGGTGATGTCCAGAGAATGAGGAGAATAATGCATAATCACACTACCAACAATGCATTACTGTCATTTGGTTCATTCCTCGAACCCAAAACCCTCTCTCAATTCCAAACGCGTTTGGGATTCACTGTTTCTGCAAGTCTCGATGCATTTCGGTTTATTAAAGGTCATCCTTCCGTCCAATTGCACCCCGAGATTGACCGACAGTGGAGTGCACGTTTTGGAGCCCTTGTAATCAGAAGATAGATGGGACCCCTGCCACTTAAAGATGACGCACTCCGGATTGGACCCCAAGCCCACTCTCGCATGGCTTGCATGGCCACCCCTTTTGTACATTATTTTAAAGCCCGCATGACTCAGTCCTTAATTCTTCTTGCATGTTTTCCAAAATGGATTTTCAAAGATCCATTCTTTTTCAATTTTCTGGTGAAATATTAGACAGTTGCAGTGAGGACTATCTCCCAAATTTTTACCAAGTTAGTGAAAGATCTCCTGGAAATGATTGTATACCAGTCGGCCGGGTTGGAATTTTTGAATTCATCTAGACAGTACAAACTGATTCTGGCTAGCCCATGCAGCCTTTTGAGTTTGTGGAAATGGCAGCGTACATCAAGAACAGATGGCAACATGCTTGCCTCTCGCATTGAAGCTTTCACCATCTATTGCAGCGATGGAGCACATATCCTCAAAGCATTCACTTGGGAAAAGCTGTTGGATTCCATAGTCCCTCTAGATCGTTCTCTCTTCTAGCCGACTTTAGCCAGAACCAAATGCAATCTGGTTATCTTTTCCAGAGCCACCATGAGGGAACTGGCTTCAGAGTTGCTGGAACTCTTCATCCCTCATCGGAAATCACCAAAACTTTGAACAACAGGGAGTCCCGGAAAGTGCCAAAAGAGAGCAGAATGTAGTTAGGGATTCAACACCAGCAAGACAGTCTCAGTCACGTCTCCAGGCTCCACCCATACAGTTGCCAACTTGGTGCACACCATCCTCCTCTTATTACTTCTTTTCTTTCTTGTGAACTTACACATTTTTAATCTGGATTTCAAAATCTTTTCCATTAAATAACTCCAGTTTTCTTTAAAATTCCATCCTTAGGAGTTCATAGATATTGAAATCCAGATTTCAACAAATCATTGTTGCCACCTTCCTTCAAGCATGCATTTTCACTATTTTCTTTGATTTTTAATTATTTTCATAATTTTGTTGATTTTTAACCAGCATGAACAAACTTCATGGTGCCAAATAATGGAATTCATTGAACCAACTCATGCAAAATTAATTTGGGGAATTGGTGGAACCCCTACATAAAATCAATTTTTCAAAACTCTTCCTTGCTGCATGTTTTCACTCAACCACTGACCCTTTATCTTTAAAATTCGTTTTAGCAACTTCAGAATATTTTTAAAAAATTTATAAAACTTGTATGATTTTCTTCACTTCTTGAACTTGAATTTAAAATTTTTTTTGAGTTAGAAAGCAATTCTGGAATAGAATATAAAAATGAGTTTTTAGGAGAGCTCTGTTTTCACCTAATTCTGGACACATGAAATATTTTTGTAATAATAAAATAATAGATGAATTTTTAAATTTGATTCAATATTTTTTCTTAATTCTAGAATTCCTAAATTGATCTCAGGCATATAAAATATTAAAAAATATGCATTTTTGGGGCAGATATGATTTTTCAAAATCATACCTACTATGCATGATGGAATCTGGACATCTGATTAGTTGGAGTGTTTTAAAAATATTTTTGAGTACTCCCCGACCCTGGATTTATTTTTCCTATGATACAGACACTTTGAACGATGTGTGTGATTTTTTGTACAACTTTATGTCATCTCTTATTATTTTTAAGAATTTTTTTTTTATGCATGCTACCTTTTTTACCTAATATGGACTTTGTAGAAATTTTGGGGTGTCTTTACTGCAATTTGTCCTTTGAATGAGTGTTCGGTTTTTAGTATGTTGATTTAGATTTGTAGGAGTTGTTTCCTCAAATTTTTTGTAATTAAATTCCACTCCAAGATATTTTTTTAGAAATTGTTTTGTGATGCTCTCTTTTCTAATTGCATGATGATGACCTTGTACTTTGCTTGAATTTGTTATCTGTTTTTGGAGTTATTTGACTTATCTTGGCTCAATTTTGACTTTGATACTGTATATTAGACATAATGAATATGTTATATGATTTATACTTGTCCTAACCACTCTAACAATTTTGGGGAATCTTATAAATTATGCATGCTGTCCAAGTGCACTCTCTATCACTTACTTTCCTGAATTTTATGAACATACATGTTGTTGTGAGCCTTATCCATGTTTGATTCCATCTTTAGGTGCCTAGATGTCTGTTCAATTGGCTCTGATTAAATACATGTCGTGTACTATATTTTTGTGCTAACTTTGATGTCTTATGATAGCGCTTGAGAGGCAGTCCAAGTACACATCCTAACATTTCTTTGTGATTGTGATTTGATCTCTTTTTTGGCATGTTAGTTTTGAAATCACCTTAGTCTACTAGGTACCTTCAATCAATTGATTAATTGCCACTTTTCCCTCAACTTAGTCATTATAGACATCTTTAGGGCTTAGAGGGGTGCTACGTCTTAGAGGTACCTTCCCAATAGGTAACCTGATCCCCGGACCAAGACTCGAGTTTTTCAAGCCTTGTTTTTCCAAAACTATGGAGTCACTTCTTTAGGGTTTTCTTTCTTGTTTTATTTTCCATTTTAAAATAAAATAAAATAAGTGGCGACTCCAACTTTTCCAAAACTAATTTTTCACCAATAAAAACAAGTCTCACTGATTGAGTGAGAACACACATGAAAAATGCGGGTCCACAAATTGGTTTTAAAAATACTTGAAAAATTATAAAATTGAGAGAAACTACTTATATTTTCAAGCAAAATAGTGAGACTAAAGTCCATGTCTATGGACCTAAACTTTGGCCATGAGATTGACCATCAAGGTGAGTTTGAAATTCCATTAAAAAAAAAATATTGAAATAAGAGTTAATAATCAATTTTGAGAAGGAAACAAAAAACCAAAAGCAACTTTATAGATTTTTTTCTAGGAAGAAAAGATTTTAAACACATGTGGTTCTCTATTTTTCTTTTCAAAATTAGTAAAAACTACTTCCAAAAGTATTAAAACAAAGGAAAATCACAATCCCCAAAGGATGAACAAAACAAAACCCATAGGTTACAAAGTAAGACACCCATATCATGTTCTGAAAATCAATAAGCTTCAAAAAGAAAATATGCCCAAGAAATGAATAAATTAAAGCTAGTCAAGGTATAAAGAATATCCAAACATCAATTAAAGTAAATAAACAAGCATCTAATAAGCATCTAAACTAAAAAAAATGAAGAAAATCATATTAGACACAAAAAATGAAGAAAAAAATACCCAAAATCATTCATATGATCTTCCAATATTCACAACCCATATGACCATCATCTAAAGAATCAATAAAAAAATAAAATAAAAACTAAAACAAAAAAAAAATCAAAATTATGAACTTACGAAAGAAACTCCTCCTAAGTCTAATACTTGGCTTCTAGTATGGATAAATCTTCTTCCCCAAGCCAATTTCACCTCCAAACTTCCAATATTATTTTTTACCTTTTTTATTTTTTATTTTCTCAAATTAGATAGATTTTTCCCTTAGATATCAAAGATATACCCTAAAAGTGAGCTCCAAGGCTCATATTTATAAGTTAAGGGAGGGTAGAGATTTTAACTCATGTCATCATCTCCACTAAAACCATGAAAGCTTTTTTTTTTTTTTTGGATAAACTTATATTTTATTGCTCTAATCTTTAGAACATGGGCTACATCTATTTAAATAACTAGCAAATAGATAATTCCTATGCTAAAAGCAAGGAAACAGAAAAATAAATTTGATTATAATCTTAATCTGAATAAAAATTTGACTATGTACAGAAAAACTAGAATTCAAATAATTCCTCAAATAAAGGAATTTATCCATTCTAAAATTCTGAGTCCAATTTGAACCGGTCTAATCAAACTAACTTTCCAACACTCCCCCTCAAGTAAGGGCATAAATGTCTATCATACCCAACTTATCCACATTATCTTTAAAGTCTTATCTCAGAATCCTTTTAGTTAAAACAATTGCAATTTGGCTTTTGGACGACAAATATGCATATTTCCCCTTGCTCAAATTTTTCCCTGATGAAATGTCAGTCCACCTCCACATGTTTTGTTTGATCATGGTGGACTAGATTGTGGAAGATGCTTATAGCTGCCTTGTTGCCAGAATACATCATAGTTAGAGGATGAATTGTAATCTTTAGTTCTTCTAATACTTTCTTGATCCATAAGACTTCACAAATTCCATGAGCTATTGATCTAAACTTAGCTTCAGCACTACTTCTTGCCACCATATTTTGTTTTTTGCATCTCCACTTGATGAGATTTCCAAACACAAATGTACAATAGCCAGATGTTGACCTCTTATCTTCTATAGACCCTGCCCTATCTACATCCATGAAGACTTCTATCTTTAATTGATCATGCTTTCCAAAGTGAAGTTCTTTTCCTAAGGTTCCTTTGAGATAATGTAGTATTTTTATAGACAACATTCATGTGTGTTTCATATGTAGAATACATGTACTAACTAATTATACTTACTTCAAAACCAATATTTGACTTAGTGTGAGGAAGCCAGATGAGTTTACCAACTAGTAGTTGGTATCTTCCTTTGTCAATTGGATCCTCTTTTTTTAACTGAATCTATCTTGTGTCTTGAATCAATTGGAATATCATCGGGCTTGCAACCAAGCTTCCTTGTTTCCTTGAGTAACTCTAAAGTGTACTTTATTAATAAATAGAGATTCAATTTTTATTTATGACAATCTCCATCCCTAGAAAATACTTTAGTGCGCCAAGGTCTTTCACCTCAATTCCTTAACTAGGATCTTCTCAAAGCGTCAATTTCTACATGATCATTACTTGTTAAAATCTTATCATCAACATAAACTATGATAAAAATTACTTTACCATCATTAGTAGATTAGTAAAAGATGGTATGATATGAATGTCCATGAAGATAGCCATATTGTTTTACTACTCTAGAGAGTCTTTCAAGCCACACTCAGGGTGACTGTTTGAGATCGTAAAGAGATTTTTTCAAGCAGTAAACTTTATTGGAGCTTCTTTGTTCAAGTCCTGGTGGTACATCCATGTAAAACACCTCTTCTAATTCCTAATTAAAAAAAGAATTTTTTATGTCCGAGTGTTGAATGGGCCAATCATAGTTTGTAGCTAGAGAGAAGAATTCAGATTCTGTTTGGTTTTTCCACCGATGCAAAAGTCTCTTAGTAATCTATCTCGTAAGTCTGAGTAAATCCTTTAGTAAACAATCTTGCCTTGTATCGTTCCAGCCAACCATCAGATTTTTATTTTATTGAAAATACCTATTTACATGCCACAATTCTTTTACCTTTTAGTTGGGTAACAAGTTCCCATGTTCCATTTTTTTTCAAAGCTTTGACTTCCTCCACAACTAGTGTTATCCATTTTGGATCACCAAATGCCTATGCATTTTTTTGAACTTCCATGGAAGAAATGTGAGAGACAAAAACAGAAAAAAATATGAGGATAATCTATGATAAGAGACAAAATTAGATATGAGATGAATGGTACAACATCTAACACCTTTCCTAAGTGCTATCCAGATATCTAAGCCACTAAGCACTAGGTCTACAAAAAAAAAAAAAAAAAAGAATGAGAGGGGGATGACGAATTGTCCAAACTTGATTCAAGAATTATCTCTCGTGTGGTTTCATGGCAAGGCGTGAGTATATCAGGTGCTATACACTTCCTTGAGTAGACTTTGAACTATGGTGTAGACTGGGTTGTTGGTGGCAATGCTTTATCTCCCCCTACATTTGGCAATTTGTCATGTATTGGAAATATTGTTGGGTTGAACTAAATGGAAAAAATGGATGGAGAGATTTAAGTGGACATCAGATTGGTTGATAAGAGTCCGGATTGGTTGCTAGCAGTGTAAGAACTAGAAAAGAAGATTGTGGAATTTCCCATGACGAAGCTTCACTAGAATTTTCCCTCTAAAGCGAAGTGTAATAGGGTTGTTGTTCAAAGAAGGTTACATCTTTAGAGATGTACATTTTTCAATTAACATGATCAAAACATCTATATCTTTTTTTAGTTGTTGCATATCCTAAAAATAATCATTTTATAACCCTAAGATCAAGTTTACCACGATTATGTCAATGAACATATAAAAAAGTAGTACATTCAAAAATTTTAATTGGTAAATCTTGGAAAATTTGAGAATATGGGAATGAAGCAAGTAAAACAACACTGCTAGTTTTAAAATTAAGAACTTTCGAGGACATCCTATTGATCAAATATGATGTTGTAAGAATGGTGTCCCCCCAATGTATTTTTCTAACATTCATTAAAAATAATAAGGATCGAGCAACTTCTAAGAGGTGCTTATTCTTTCTTTCAGAAACTCCATTTTATTGTAGAGTATCTACACATGAATTTTGATGAATAATCCCAATAGTTGATAAAAAATCTTCAAGAACAACATTTATATATTCACTACCATTGTCGGTTTTAAGAATTTTAATGAACGTTTGAAATTGGTTTTATATCACTAAGTAGAAATTTTTGAAGGTTTGAAAGACTTCGAATTTTTCTTTAAGACAGTAAACCTAGCAAATTCTTGAATAATCATCGATGAAGGTAATGAACCATTTTCTACTAGTTAGATTTTTTACTCGAGATGGTCCCTAAAGATCACTATGTATGAGAATAAAAGATTTAAAGGGCCTATAAGGTTTAGTAGGAAATACTAATACTGTATGCTTTACCATTTGATACACTTCACATTGAAAATGGGACAACCTTTTATTTTTAAAGAGTTTTGGAAACAAGAACCAAAGATACAGACAGCTAGGGTGCCCTAATCTATAGTGCCATAACATTATTTCATGATATAAAAGAAAATGTAAAACATTTTTACCAACAATAGCATCTTATCCTTTCACAACTTCACAGTCATCAAAGTGGTATAAACCTTCACACTCACATGCATTGCCAATCGTCCTCCCCGAAACTAAGTCCTGAAAAACAACAACGGTAGAAGAAACTTTAGATACACAATTGAGATCTTTAGTGAGTTTACTAATGGACAATAAATTACATGATAAATTTAGGACATGTAAGACTGATTCAAGAAAAATAGTTTTTGTTAGGGAGATGGTTCCTTTTCTAGCAACTGGGGTATACAACTCATTCACAATTTGGACTTTCATATTACTGGCACATGGTACATATGTTGTAAAGGAAGTGAATGACCCTGTCATGTGATCTGTAACTCTGGAATAGATGATATAAGGTTTATAAGAATTGGCTAACACACTAAATGGGTATTGAGTTCTACTTGATAGTGTTAGAGAGCAAGATGGTAAGGGATTGACATTTGGTGAACCTAAGATAGAAGTGGATGTGGTTTGTGGATTAATGAGATGTTGCAAGACCTTTAACTACTCCTTGGTGAATGGTGAAGTGGTTGTTTAGCTGTGAGGGTTCTCATATTCACTATAGTAGGCTTTAGAATTTTGGTTGGGTCTTAGGTTTCTCCTAGTAGGCAACTTCTTGTGGATCTTCCAGGATGTATATCTTATGTGGCCTTGTTTTTTATAGTAGTCACACTAAGAACAATCACCATTTTTTCCTGGTCATTGGTCGTTTGGTTGAAAAGTCTCCCCACCATGAATAACTAAGGCAAAGTCTCAGATTGGCTAGATTGTTGTTTTCCCAACATTACTTTCTACCTACTCTCTTCCCATCGTACCTTAAAGAAAGATCTCCCTTATAGATGGAAATGACTATTTTCCTAGGCTTCAACCTCAAACCTCATCAAATTCCTTGTTGCGTCTTACCAAAAAGTCAAATGCCCTTTCTTTTATGAGAATCTTGCAATAATGGGCATTGTCTTCACAATATTTCCATTCCATATTAGAGAATAAATCATGGTCTTGCCATGCATTTTAAAGGATATTATAGTATTATGTAACATTATAACTACTCTATTTGATATCTTCAACTTAGTTTAAATTTCAAACATTTGAGTAGCATTACCTAAATCTGAATAATTCTCTTGGACTACATCCTAAAGGTCCTTGGTGGGTAGAAAGAAAAAGGTAGGTATGCCCAATAGCTACCTCCATGGAGTTGATTAACCAGGCCATTACCATGTAGTTCTTAGAATCCCAGGTTTGGTACGCATGATCTTCCAACTTAGGTGCTTTGTTGGCACCTGTGAGATAGCCTAACTTTCTTTTTCCTCATATGAATAGTTTCACCAATTGCAATCATTGGAGAAAATTACATTCATTTAATTTATGTATCATAATTTGCAGGGTTAGATTTTCTATACCGCTTGGATTTGTTGTTGGAATTTGTATTGTGAAGTCCCAGGTGAGGCGTTAGATTCCTCCCTATGAGTTGCACTAGTCATAGCAGTCTTCACTATCCTTTTACTTTTTTTTTTTTCTTCTCTGGCTCTAATACCATGAAACCATGATAGGTTTTTTTTTTTTTTAGATAAAGTTATATTTATTGCTCTAATCTTCAAAACATGGGCTACATCCTTTTAAATAACAAGAAAATAGATAATTCCTATGCTAAAAAAAAGGAGATGGAAAAAAAAATCTGATTCTAATCCTAATCGGAATAAAACTTTGACTACATACAAAAAAACTAGAATTCAAATAATTCCTCAAATCAAGGAACCTATCCATTATAAAATTTTGAGTCCAATTTGAACTAGTCTAACCAAACTAACTTTCCAACATCCAACTAAGTTGAAATTATCTTTAAAACCCTTGAAAATTAAAACCCAAATAAATAGACTCAAAACCTTAGGTTTTTAGGCCCACAAAACCCCCTAAAACCAGCCCAAGAGCTAAAAAAAGGGTAAAAAAGTTTGACAAAGAAATAAGAATAAAAAATGATCAAAACAAGGAACTTTTTAGCAATTGGTTGAGCTGGTACCTCAATCTACTAAACTAGTTTCCTAGACTGGTTGAACTTACTAAACCAGTTTCCTAAACTATTTGAATCGATGAAACTAATTAAGGCAAAAAAGGGCTCGATTCTTACTGATGAAGCTCTATTTGAACTCCAAACATACCGAAACTTTAGAGACTCCTAGGGTGACACTAAAGTCATATCGTGGATCCAAAACTATATCTAAAAAGTCTTTCAAAGTGGCTCAAAAGTCAATGCTAAAGACGAGTATTGAACATCCCACCAAGGAGTATAAGAACAATCACACAAAGGGGGTTCCTATATACGTACTACACAAGGGCACAAAGTGAAGGACACCAAGTATGATCTACAACATGTGCTATAAAGACAATATGGAGGGTCTAGATGCACTTTTTGAGAAGACCTGATTAGCCTTCTTGTATCCCAAACTCTTGAAAACATTTTATTTTCTCATTTGTTAGGTTAGAAAAGAGATTCCATAAGGCACAAAAGTAAAATACACTAGGAGTACACATGGTGTTTCACCATGGATGTTAAATTCAATGGACGTGTTGGGGAGTAAGACTTAGGGATAGCATCGATCAAGTAAATCTATCTATTGTCCTTTCGAATAGTTGATTTGTGATTAGAGGTCTCTAACCACATGATGTTTATATCTAAATGGTCTCGAGAATATTGTGTGGATGACTTTTCACGTAAAAAAATATTTGTCTTTCACATTGATTTATTTATTCTTGCCCTTATAACAAATGGGAAAGTTAAAAAATGAAAAATAATTAACTTTTGGATTAAAAAAATTATCTATGTGCCTTTCGTAATAATTTAATTTATTTCTTTTTTCAAAGAAGTTAAAAAAATTAAAAATAATTAATTTTTGGACTAAAAATTTTGTGAAGACCTATATACCCGTGTTAATGGCCTCATGTGGCATAAGAGAATCACAAGAATGGCCAATAAAAACATGTGGTATATATTATTTGTCATTGCCATTATTCATTTGTTGGTGGTAAAAAGTAAGAAGTGTAGCTATCAAAAAGATTTTTCTTGTACCTTTTTTCTTTGTCAGGGGTGAAAAAACATGATTTTAACATGACGAGCTAGGCTTATTGATTTATGTTTTCGTTTTATTTTTTTATTTTTATTTCTGATTTTATTTTCCTAGTTTGTGTTTCACATGCCACCTTGAGGAGGGATATTGGAGATATAAAGATATTTGACTTTCCGCCTAAATTGAGATAAGGAGATATTTGACTTTTCCTAAACAATATAGAGGATGGAGATCTTTCTTGGTAGAATCCGATTTATTACTTTTTATTGTATATAAGATTATTTCTATTTTTGTATATAAGGCTAAGTATCTTTTAAAAATATATAAGAAAAAGTATTTTCTCAATTCTTGTCAAAACTCAAAAAACATGATTTTAAGGTCACGGGCTAGGTTTATTGATCTATATTTTGGTTTTGTTATATATTTTTATTTCTGATTTTTTTTTTTCCAGTTTGTGGTTCAAAATAGCCTTTGTGGCACAATTGCTAATAAGCAATGACGTTAGCAAAGATGGTGATACTTTGAAAAAGTTTGGAATATTATGAACTATTGAGAAGTTGAAAAGCTAATTACATTAATTGATAGGAACGATTGAAGATTTTAAAATGATAAAAAGTGAGTAGTGTGAAATATTATAAATCACTGAGAAATTGAAAAGCTAACATTGATAGGGACTTTAAAACGATTGAAGACTTTAAAACGATCACACTTGTTCTTATCTTGAGGAAAGAATAGTGTCTTATATACTTTAATTCCTGGCCAATGAATCCGATAGGATAAGAAGTGATAGCGCTATTAATCTAAATTGATTTTCTCAACTGTGAAGCAATTCACAGATCGCTCCTGGAAATGAAGCTTAGCTCAGTTGCTGTTTCCTTTGCTTTTATTACTCTCCTAATATTTGTATGGAGGTTATTGAATTGGGTGTGGTTGAGACCAAAGAAGCTAGAGAGATGCCTTAGGCAGCAAGGTCTGACTGGAAATTCCTACAGGTTGTTGCATGGGGATTTTAGAGAGATGTCGAGGATGAATAACGAAGCAAATTCCGGACCCATCAGCTTCTCTGATGATATTGTGAAGCGAGTTCTACCATTTTTTAATCATTCCATCCAGAAATATGGTATGAAAATTAACTTCTCTTTATCATTGCACTAAAATATTTGTGGAATTTTCCCCAATGGATGTTGGTTTTCTGGTCTTTTTTTTTATTAGTTGTTTTTCCTATCCTTTCTTTTTCTTCTCTATGAAGTTATAGCCCAATGGAATTTCAATGGTACTTCAAATTTCCTTTTTCTACTTAGGAGTGTAACTTTTAAGGTTTATTTGATTAAAAATAATCAAGTAATCCCAAATTTATAAAAATGTCCTCATTTAAAAAAGACTCATTTTATATATATATAAATACTTACTATTTTTCTTTTCAATCTAAAAAATGACTCATTTTTTTATAAAAATATACTTGGGAAAAACCTGTTTTTATACACTTCTAAAAAAATTACAAAATAAGAATTAAAGTTTATAAAATACAAATTTCAAACAGTTATTTAAAAATAATTAACATTTCATGTACTTTTTTTTAAAATCAAATTTACTACCTTTTAACGCTATAAGTATTATCTTTTATCATTTTAGGTACTATCTTTGACCAATATAAAAAAATATATATTTTATAATTATTTTACATAGTTGAAAACTCACTTTTTTAAATATACTTGTTGTTTTTCTTATAAAAATAACATTCTTTTTTTTTTTTCTTTTAAATTTACCAAAAAAATTATAAAAATATTAAGAGATGCTTATATATAAAAAAATAACTAATTTTTTAGTTGAAATATGAAAGGGGCAAGATTTACAAATTTAGGATTATTTTATTCTTTTTAATTGTGCAATTCAATTTTTTTATAAGCTATATGTAGGTATATATGGATGTCAACTTTGATAAAGAGCTTTATTTACTTTGTAAGTTGTTTAATAGTTGGGAATTGTGAATAGCTTCTGAATTTTTATGCTAATTGTTTCTCATCTTTTCAAGTTTTGCATGAACTTTTGACTTTTGATAATTAATCAAATCATTATAATTTTCTTTAGATATTTGAGCTTCTTCAATTAGAGAGCCTTGCATTTGCCTGCTTGACTACCCAGGTTCTTTAGATCCTTTAGATCCTTTCTAACAATTATCCAACAATGGGCATTAAAAATGCAGGTAAAAACAGTTTTACATGGTTGGGCCCAAAACCAGTGGTAAACATTATGGAGCCTGAGCTGATAAGGGATGTTCTCTTAAAGCACAATGTCTTTCAAAAACCACCGCCGCACCCTCTCAGCAAGCTGCTGGCTACTGGTGTTGTTGCGTTGGAAGGTGAACAATGGACTAAACGTAGAAAGATCATAAACCCAGCTTTCCATCTAGAAAAGTTGAAGGTAATTTTATGATGCTAATTTTCCAACCAAAAACGTGACCCTAATTCCCATTCTTTCTTTATGTTTTTAGAAATTTACATAAATACAAACGATACTTCCTTTTATAAATACATTAAAGGATGGATATGGTTAACTTTTTGAGGCAATATTTATTTGGTTATGCAGCCAGACCCCAACTTGTTGCCTGGTTTCTCTGCATAGCCCTCTTCTTATAGGAAAGAAAATAAATTTCCGAATGTTCCATAATTTAGTAGACATATTCACAATTTTACTGCCTCTTGTAATCTTTTTTCTTATGCATGATAAATTTTTTCTAAATTTATTAATTGTGTTTGACTTTAGCATCAGAGTTCTACATATAAATGATCATTTTACAAGGAGATCTATTTGGAGAATGGACATGCTTTAAAATTAGTTGTGCTGGGTTACTATGCATGTTGTGATATCTTCAAAGAAACTACCATTCCAATAATAAAAGAAATATTCTCCAAGGTATTACAATTGAATGGTAGAGTACTCTTACGGAATTTTATAGGTATTTGTAAAGTTCGTACTAAATTGGGTCACAAGGTAATACAATTTTGGAGTTACTGCCACTAAGAAGTTATCTGCTTACACTTGATTCAAATCCATGTCATGACAAATTATAAATGTCAGGGGCCCGGTCCACCCCCTATTTTTATTGGATCTACAATTTTATCATTCTCCAAGAATTTTAGACAACTTCAGAATGTTAACCACAACCTTAAAGAACCCTTTGGATGAACTTTCATATTCTTGGAGCAGCTTGATGTGCTTGCAGTAGCTTGACATGCTTGAGCAGTTTGACATGATTACTATGATCCCATATTGGAACCTTATAAAGAGAGGAACTGCTCCTAGTACCTATAAAAAGAGAGCCTTGTAATTTATTGTTGATAAGTGATTGTATAGAGAAGTTTCTATTGTTATTTCACTTGATTTCTTCAAGTGTTGTATTCTTATTAGCTTCTAGTTTCACTTCTGCAGCCAGCCAAACTCACTGGGATGCTCAGAGTTTTGAGGTACCCAAGCACTACATGGATTTTTATGAGACATCTTGGTCTATCATAAGTGCTGGACGTGTTAGAAAAACTTGAAAAAAAAAATCATTGATAATAAAGTGTTCACTATTGATCTTGAAGTGTGGATAAATGATTTCATAATCAAGAAGTATTCACATTTGCAAAACTCTCCACAAGCTTACATGCATGCCCTTTTAGCTTTGTGCTACAGATTTAGAATTTTGAGAGAAGCAAAGAAAGAGAAATGAAGAATATCTTTTAACAATTGAAGTTAAAATCATGATGCACTTTCATCTATTTATAGGAATAACAATAAATTATAACATTTTACCAACTTTTGTAACTTTACAAAGGCTATTGATGACTTTACACCTATTCTAACATTACAATTTATTTGTGAATTTATAACCTTTGTAACTTCACAATTTATTTGTAACTTTACAACTTTTGTTTCTATCTTCATAATTGATTGTAAATTTAAAACTTTTGTAAATTCACATGTTATTGGTGTCCTTACATCTATCTTTGTTACCTTACATTAATTCATATTGTCGATTTACTACCTTTTATAATGTTATAATTCATTATTCATTACAATATTTTAATTTCTAAAGTAAATGTGTATGATTAATTAACTTATTTGTATGTTATGAACTCTTTATATTTCAAAGTTAATTATCTCTTCTCAATAAGTTAAGGTGACGACATATGATATGGGACCTTTGTGGGATCTTTACACCCTTAGTAAGTTTGTTATGTTTGTTTCAAATAAATTTATTAATTATAATTATATTTAAAACATATTATAATTTCACCCAAATCATAGGAGATATATAAGTCAACTCCCTAGTTTTGAATTTACATCATAAGGTTTTGAATGTTAGGATAGAGCCCTTAAAAACTTGAAATGATATAATAAATTTGGAATTCATTACTTATTTAATGATGTTCCAATTTCACTTTTATCTATCCTTATTCCATGTATTATACTTTTCTTACCTACATATTTTGCATTGTATGTGACTTAGGTGCATTAGGAGTTACATAGAAGATCTAAGTCACGGGTTCCCTGCAAATAGATGAATTGTTCAGAGTCGATTCATGGGACTAGGTAACCCATTAGAGGTTGTAGTGCACCACCTCCTAATTAGAGGGATGACTGGTCTTGGCTATTGGGATGGGTTTCTCATGGTGAGTGCACTAGTGTGTATTGTTGCATATTGGATAGGACCTATGATGAGTTATAACTTAAGGTTATTGAGAAAATAAAGTTTAATCTTAAATGAGAAAAACACCCAAGAGGGGGTTGAATTGGGTTTTTTTTTTAAAAATCTTTTTAAACACAACAAATTTAAGCACAAGAGAAGCAAATATAAAGAGATAGAGTTAGAGAAATCAAACTCATATTTTATAGTGGTTCAACACTCCCTTGCCCACGTCCACTCTCCTCAAGCTCCTGACCGAGTGAGGGTTCTACTAACTTGAAGTTCCAACCAAGCTTCTAATCACCTTTACACTTAGATTTCAGTTCCAATGGGCTCTTACACAATCTCTTTAAGTTTCAACTCACTTGAAGGCTTTCACACTCAATCAACAAGAATAAATCTCTCAACCTAGCTCAATAATAGCTCAAATACAACTTAAGGCTAGGATGAATCACAAAGGTGCTCTAAAGGATATGTAAATGGGAATTTAATGCACCAAGAAAAGAAATGAGAACTTTTAAGGCAAGAACAACTGGGTAGACAAATAAATGCAGGTGTTGTCTTGCTCATAAATGAAGTGGAGCTTTCTATTTATAGGTTTCTAACCTCGGGAGCCAAGAAAACAAAAAATCAGCCTCAATCGGTCGAGCTAGAGGTTGACCAGTTCACTAGCTGTTGGAGCATTTAATGCTTGGCAGGTGACCTTTACCTTCGACCAGACCTCGACCGAGAAGGAAAGGCTATTGGAAGGGAGAGAGTGATTTTTACACTCCTCGACTGGACCTTGACCGGGAAGAGGTAATCGGTCGACCGGTACCCCTAGCCGGTTGGCTAATGTCTCGACCGGTTCATAATTTTAGGCCCGAAAACCTATCTTTTTTTTTTGGTATTTTCTCTTCTAACACTTAGGTAAGGTCTTTATGTAAAGTTATATGCCAATTTTGAAGTAATTTACCAAAGGTTCATTTGATAAAACTCGGTTTTGATGAAACTGTAACCTTAAAGAATAAACCAAGTTTTTGAAAGATGCATGAAATTATATGTAAAACCTAAGTGCACCCATGCATTCATCTTACATATGTTTTCTATGATTAAAAGTCTTCCAAAGGTCTTGATTTTGTATCCATTTGGTTCTTTGATGAATTTTCAAATTAACACCTGAAATTCTTTATAATTCAAACCAATTTGTAACTTAACCATGGTTTGTTATCATCAAAACCTGATAAGGAGAACCCTTGGGCTAACAATCTCCCCTCTTTTTTTTATGATGATAAACCTTGGTTATCTAGGAGAAAAAGAATCTCCCCATCAAACCAATCATGGGTCAACAATAAAAATTTACGAAGTTAAAAACCAAGATGATCAAGACATGCTAGAGAGAATTTGCAATAAGAAACAATGTAAGTCTTGAAACATATAGGCATATCATATATAAGTCAAATGTATCATAATCCAATACATACGATCCAAGTGATAATATGACAATGTAAGTACAATGATATGCATGTAAGTCTCCTATAGTCTCCTAGATCCTAAAATATCTCTCCCTTTTGGTAATATAAAAAAGGAACAAAGGGGGTCTCTACAAAATCAAGGCTGAGGAGGTGGAGGTGGAAACACAGAGTGCAGGTAAACCATCATCTCTTCATGCTGACTCTCCATGCGATCTTCAATGCACTCAATCCTTTACTAGAGATGCTCAAACTATGAGGTGAAGCCAGCCTGATGTTGATCCATGCTCAAACCTCTACTAGAGATGCTCAAACTGAGAAGTGAAGTCAGCCTGATACTGATCCTTGTGATCCTCCATGGAGTAGAACCGAGTATCATTGACGACAACAAACTCCTCCATGTGGGTGTCTAGAGAGCTAATCTGAGAAGATAAATCTATCCAAGGAGCATGGTCAAGACCGAGAGGTGCCTAAGGAGGTGGTATCTCAATGTGAGGAGGCTCAGTAAATGACGGATGAGTAGATGGTCCCACTGTATAAGTTGGCTCAAACATCATCGACTCAGAGAAGGTAGCCTCAAACCGAATATCCTCTGACTGAAGTGGAGGAATGTTAAGCTTGGGCGCTCTATGCTAAAAGCCACTCTAAAGGTCTACTCCACCCTCCATATCTTAGCCTCCTCCTCAACTCCAGGATGTGCCTGTCCTTGTCCTCGAGCCTGTGTAAGTGCTCTATCTGCTTTCCTAACCCAAGAACCATTGGGGGCCTTCTCAAACTTCATCTATCCCATGGACTAATCATCATAAGTATCAAGCGTAAGGGGCCTCAAAGTCTATCTCTTTACTCTAGTCAATGCTAGTATCCTTGAATACTCTGGTGAGGAAGTGGCCATAGGGGAGTACGCAGGCCATGCTCTTGCAACATGAGATCGTGTGCATCATCATCAAGTACCCCAAGTGGATCCGTCTCCCAGTCAGAATAGAGTCAATGAGGAATGCTTCATAATAAGAGACCTTATCTTGGTGTCCGCCCCATGGTAGAATGATAGAATATATCATATGGTGCAACACTCTACTGATTACGATCAAGCTGTGAGCTGAAGGTTTGCCCATCCCCTGGGCATTTGTAAGGCCACAAATCCTCTTAATGGCCTCTCTAGGCTCAAATCCTAGTACAATGGGCCAAATCTTGGACTCGTACACTTTGAGTCCAATCGGAGCAATATCGAAAATGCAGTAGATGCTCTTCGGGTACAGACAAATATTGACTCCTTTGACGGTAGAAATGATAGGGCCACCCAAACCATAAATTGCCCTTGAATAAAATGCTCGCACCAAAGTAGGAAAAATTGGCTCCAAAACAATCACCACAGGCAACCAACCCATCCTAGTGAAAATGGCCTCGAATCCGAAATGCTGAAGTTGGAAAAAATTAATATTTCTCCTCGAAACTATTCATCTCTAAGCAAAGTGTTGCTTGTACCGTTGGTAGTCCTCCATGGGACAGAACAAGGTGGTGTCAAACCTCGCCTTTTGGCATGCCTCCGATTGAGACAACTCAACTGGGTGCTTGCCCTATGCCTTAGAGACAGCCAACTCTCGTCTAGTAGCCATGAGAAAGAGTGAAATAATGAAGAGGGGCTAGTAGAGAGAGAAATGCTCACAACTAAAACCTTTAGCACACGGAAATGGAGAAGAATTTGACTATGATGCACGGGAAGAAGATAAGGTGGCCTAAATCCGAAACCCTAGCCTCCAAACTCCCCAAAAATCCAATCCAAAGCCTTCAATATGTTGCAATGACCTCAAAAATCACTCATTGAAACAATAGAGCTCTTAAAAAATTAGAGGAAATTGGTGAGAAAATGAAGTGTGGGAGTCCCTTTAAAACCCTAATCCCGACGAACCGATTGATCGCCTGGTCAACGTGGTCAACATTTGACTTTTCAATTTTTACGTATTTTCTCATTTTGTGATCCTTCCCTTGCCCTTTTCAGTTGAAATCCACAATTTTTTATGCCCAATGCCAAAGGAATTTTGATTTTTGGTTGAAATTTGACCATTGTCTAAGTATATATCTATATGATGCATATCACATGAAATTCATGCAATCAGAAGGTATATTCATCAAGAATTCAGTAAGTCATCATTAGATCATAAAGAAATCACCCCTAGCTATCTTCTAATATCAACAAATTGTTCTTCACTTAGAGGTTTTGTAAAGATATCGGCAAGTTGATCTTTTGTACTTACAAATTCAAGTGTTATGTCACCCTTTTATGCATCATCTCTAAGAAAATGATGTCTAATATCTATATTCTTAGTCCTAGAGTGTTGCATGAGATTTTTTGATATACTTATGGCACTAGTATTATCACATTTAACAGGAACATGCTCAAAAGATAAATCAAAATCACTAAGTGTTTGTTTCATCCAAAGGATTTGTGCACAACATAAACCGGTTGCTATGTATTCGGCTTCCGTCGTTGATAAAACTACTGAATTTTGCTTCTTACTATGCCACTAGACAAGTGAGCGTCCTAAGAAATGACAAGTGCCACTGGTGCTTTTTCTTTCAACCTTACAACCGACAAAATCAGCATCCGAAAATCCAATTAATTCAAAATTATCACTCTTAGGATACCATAAGCCTATGTCCATTATCCCTTTCAAATATTTAAGGATTCTTTTTACGACACTTAAGTGAGATTCTTTAGGACAAGATTGAAATCTAGCACACAAGCATACACTATACATAATGTCGGGTCTACTAGCGGTTAAATATAGAAAAGAACCTATCATGCCTCTATACATAGTAGAGTCAATGGATTTACCTTTCTTATCCTTATCAAGCTTGATGGATGAGCTCATTGGAGTCTTCATTGTTTTGGCTTCTTCCATGTTGAACCTTTTGAGAAGATCTCTTATATACTTTGCTTGATTGATGAAGTTTCCTTCCTTTAGTTGCTTGATTTGAAGTCCAAGGAAGAAGTTGAGTTATCCCATCATGCTCATTTCAAACTCACTATGCATGCACTTAGAAAATTCTTCACAAAGAGAGACATTAATAGCACCAAAAATGATATCATCAACATATATTTGAACTAAGAGCATATTTTTTTTTTTTGGTTTTTATGAAAAGAATTGTGTCAATTTTTCCCATTTTAAAACCTTTTTTTCAAAAGAAATTTACTCAATCTTTCATACCATGCTCTAAGTGCTTGTTTCAAACCATAAAGTGCCTTTTTAAGTTTAAAACATGGTTAGGAAAGTTAAAACATTGAAAATCGGGCGGTTGTTCATCATTTACTTCTTCATTTATAAAACCATTTAAAAAAGCACTTTTTACATTCATTTGATATAAAACAAAGTCTTTAAAACATGCAAAGACAAGTAACATCCTAATGGCTTCCAACCTAGCTACGGGGGAAAAGGTTTCTTTATAATTTATCCCTTCTTCTTGATTAAAACCTTGGGCTACCAATCTCTCTTTATTTCTAACAATTATGCCATTTTCATCCATTTTATTTCTAAAGACCTATCTAGTTCCAATAACACTTTGATTTGAAGGTCTTGGTACTAATTCCCATACTTCACTTCTTTCAAATTGATTTAACTCTTCTTGCATAGCAATCATCCAAATTTCATCATCTAAAGCATCATTTATATTTTTAAGCTCAATTTGAGAGATAAAAGCTAGATTATTGTAAATGTTTCTAAGAGAGGATCTATTTCTTACCCCACTAGATGGACTACCTATAATTTGATCTTGTGGATGATTGATGAAAAACTTCCATTCTTTAGGAAGGTCTTGGCTTGATTCACCTTTCACTTGTTGAGGAGGGGGTAGTGCCAATGGTGATTCTTCTTTCTTGGGATCCTCTCCATTTCTTCTTGTTACCTTCTATCTTCAATTTGTAATCTGCCCATGAAGGTTTCCAAACCTAAATCATCATCAAAACTCTCTCTTTCTTGGAGAGAATTGTTAGATTCATAAAAAATAACATGGATGGACTCCTCTACAACCATGGTTCTTTTGTTAAAAACTTTAAAAGTTGTACTTGAAGTTGAGTAACCAAGGAAAATTCTAACATCCAATTTTGCATCAAATTTTCCAAGATTGTCTTTGGTGTTTAATATAAAACATTTGCATCCAAAGACTTTGAAATAACTAATGTTGGGTTTCTTGTTTTTGAAAAGCTCATAGGGAGTTTTCTTAAGAATGGGCCTCAATAATATTCTATTTAAAACATAACAAGAAGTGTTAACCGCTTCGGCCCAAAAATATTTTGGTAAGTTGTTTTCATTTAGCATGGTTCTTGCCATCTCTTAAAGAGTTTTATTTTTCCTTTCAACTACCCCATTTTGTTAAGGAGTTCTAGGAGCCGAAAAATTGTGGTCAATTCCATGCTCATTGTAATATTCTTTAAAATCAATCTTTTTGAATTGTCTCTCATGATCACTTCTTATACAAGTAATTGCAAAACCTTTTTCATTTTGAACCTTGTTGCAAAACTTTGAAAACTCATAAAAGGCTTCATTCTTTTGAATTAAAAACATGACCCATGTGTATCTAGAGAAGTCATCCACAATAACATATGCATAAGATTTTCCTCCAAGACTTGGTGTCTTAGAGGGACCAATAAATCCATATGCAACAACTCAAGTGGCCTAGATGTGGAAATGAAGTTTTTGTTTTTAAAAGAGTTTTTGATTTGTTTTCCTACTTGACACACTTCACAATCTTTATCTTTTTGAAAATTTATTTTGGGAAGGCCTCTCACAAGTTCATCTTTGTTGAGTTGGAAAATGAACTCCATGTTAGCATGTCCTAACCTCCTATGCCACAAACAACTTTTAATCATGCAGGCTTGAAAAACATCTATCATGGCCATCATATTTTGACATATTTATAGCATAAACATTATCACTATGGACCCTCACCCAATCCACCAACCGGCGCGACTCGCTATTTTAAAGGTGAAAGGGAAAGCTAGTTTTTGAGTTTTGAAAAATTCGTCTTAGTGAGGAATGGTTTTGTTTGGAGTCACCACTTACTTTTTATTTTTATTTTTAAATGGAAAAAATTTAAGTAAGAACAAAAACCCTAGCATGACTCCAGTAAGGAAAAAGCGGTCTGGGAAAACTAGATTCTGGGTCTAGGGATTAGGTTACCTATCGGGAAGGTACCTCACGCGAGGTAGCACCCCTCTAGGCCCGGAACTCGGTCTCTACTAATAAACTGGGTATATGGGAGCATATGGGTCAAAGATCAAACAAACCTTGGGCTAAACAAATGACATGAATCACATAGACCTGCCTACTATTTAACATGCACATACACTTAACAAGTCAAAGTCAGAGTGTATACCTGAGGTCCCCAGCCAAGCGTTGCATAAGAGGTCAGTCAATAAGCTCAAATTCACAACAAATATACATAGCAATCATGCACCAAGCATTCATGTGAATTTCATTATCCAAAGCCGAAGTGCATACCTGTGGTCCCCAGCCATGCGCTGCAAGCAAAAGGTGAGGCAAGTAATATAAGCATACAACATGAACTCTCGATCAAACATCAAATCTCATACCCACGGGGAGGGAAGTAGGTTGAAATGAAATAAATGGTTTGCTTTCTTTTGCACACATCCCTCTAAATTCCATCAAACCAAACCATGCTCGCTTAACCCACATTCTTCCCATCCACGAATTAGGCTCACATGACATCAAACCAAACTGAACTCTGACTCTAAAGGTGGCCCACAAGTGCCTTGGAGCCTAAGGGCTCAAGTAACAACAAAAATGGGAGTCAAAGCATACTAAAACTGGGGCTACCCAGCAGAACCTGTTGAACCGGTTCCCAAATGGTTCAACTGATTAAGAAAAATTCTTAAACTTTACCAGCAGATTTCTTAGAGAATAAGGAATCCAACAAAAAATGGCGCTCAATTCCGAGCCCGAATGAGGGAGAAACAACCAAAACAATGCAACGTGTTCATTAAATAGGGCTGCCTAGCGGGACTAGTTGAACCGGTTCTCAGCTAGTGCAACTGATTGAGAAAAATTTTGAAACTTTAATAGCAGATTTCACAAAGAATAAGGAATCCAAAAAAAAAAAAACGGCGCTCAATTCTGAGCCCATATGAGGGAGAAACGACCAAAACAATGCAACATGTTTATTAAACAGGGTTGCCTAGGGGGATCTGTTGAATCGATTCCCATATGGTCCAACTGATTGATAAAAATTCCGAAACTTTAATAGCAAATTCCTCAAAGAATAAGGAATTAAAAAAAATGGCTCTCAATTCCGATCTTGGATGAGGGAGAACTGGCCAAAACAATGCAACGTGTTTATTAAACGGGGCTGCCTAGCAGGACATGTTGAACCAGTTCCCAACCAGTTCAACCGATTGAGAAAAATTCTGAAACTTTAACAGCAGATTCCCCAAAGAATAAGGAATCCAACAAAAAAACAGCACTCAATTCTGAGCCTAGATGAGGGTGAACCAACCGAAACAATACAATGTGTTCCTTGTAGAAGGCCAAGCTTGAGCCACCCAACCTTATTAAAACTAAGGCCATAAGAATCCTTTCCTTAACAATCAGGAGGTCACAATGACCTTCAACTAAAGCCAAAACTAATCAAAAGTAGGTCACTCACCCCCATTCTTGATCAGAACCAACCCAAAATGAGACATCCATAGCAAACATAAAAAAAATGAAACCATGCGACAATTACATATCCACCGAACTATGAACTTGGAAATAGATCAAAAGGATGCAAAGAGGAACAATACTAAATCATCAAACACTCCTTATTTGAAACAACCATAAAAGTTTCTGTAGTATCTTAACTAGAGAAGTAAATCTAAAAGGAAAGGAATTAGTGCTTACCAGATTGTTCTCCCCTCACCAAACTTGGACAGAGTTTTTCCCCCCAGAAAAAATGCAAAGGAAAAGGTCCTTCTCTCTTTCCATTCTGGCTTTTTATACCAGAACCCGTGCTCCTCCCACTTCCCTCTTCTTTTTTTCCTCCTTCAGCTCTGGAAAATGCCCCCATCAACCTCAAAAACCATCCCCATAAACACTCCTCATAGTCACGAGGTGAGCTTCTCTCTCCACATTTACTCCCTTGCTTTACCACCAAAAATCCATATGGATTCATGGTGGGCTGCAAGTAACTTGAAATAAGGCCCAAAATGGACCCAAAAGATTTCCCAAGACCGATATGAAGCTTATGGGACCGAGCCATGTAGGATTTGGGCTCCAAAATCACCAAAATCAGTGCTCTATATAAGCTGGCCTAATGAACCGGTTGCCAACCGGTCGATCCGGTTGAGAAAAAAATTTGAAATTTTGAAAGAATATTTCTTGAAGAACAAGGAGTCCATAAAAAAATGGCACACGATTTTAAGTTCGGATGAGGGAGATATGATCGAAACAAGCCCAAGTGCTCCATATTCAAACCTGCTCCTATGAACTCAGGTTGAATTGAAATTTTGGGGACTGGTCGATCCGGTTGAGAAAAAAATTGAAATTTTGAACGATGCATGATTCTGAGTTTGGATGAGGGAGATATGATCAAAACAAGTCCCAGTGCTCCGTATTCAAACCTGCTCCTATGAACTCAGGCTGAATTGAAACTTTGGGGACCTCACCTCCTTCCTTTAGCATGATGTGAACAACTAGGGAATTGGCCATGACAGCAATCCAAAATGAACTACATGCTCACACTACATTGGATCGCAGATGAACCTACACAAGGCTCGAAAATCGATCAAGCCCAAAAGGGTGGCCATGGCGGTGCCATACGAAAAAAAATTGGGTGCATGTGACACCCCTAAGATAAATGCAAGTTTAGAAGGACAAAATTGAGGGTCTACAATCACATCTATGGCTTATAAAGATGGTTTTATAATTTTGAATATCCTTGATAATGCAATGAGATGCTTTAAAAATCACTTTAAAACCTTTGTCACAAAGTTGACTAATGCTTAAAAGATTATGTTTTAAACCATCTACTAATAAAACACTTCCAATAAGAGAGGATGTGTGATTACCAATGTTGCCTTGACCAATGATTCTTCCTTTTTCATTGTCTCTAAAAGTAACATATCCTCCATTTTTTCTTTATAAGGAAAGCAAACTTGGTTTCATCTCCGATCATGTGTCTTGAGTATCCACTATCCAAGAATCACTTATCCTTCTTTGAACCCTACAACATAAAACTCAAGTTGATTTAGGTACCCATATCTTTTTGGGTCCTTGAGGGTTAATGACTTTGGATTTTTCAATCCAAATATTTTTAGCTTTTGCATTTGAATTCTTTTGAGAACCATTTCTTAATGGACATGTACTACTAATGTGCCCTCCTCTTCCACAAAAGTTGCAAGTAGTGGAAGGACTTGCACTTATGGATTCCTTTACAAAATAGTTTTTAAAATACTTTTGATTTTATGAAGATTTTAATCCTAGCCCTTGTTTGTCAAAAACACATTTTTGGCTAGCTAGAATCATTTCAAAAGATTTTTGTCCACAAGAAAATATTGAAAGAGATGAGGTCAACCATTCATTTTTCTTTCTTAAAATCTCATTTCCTTTTTCAAGACGAGTTTTAGAAATTTCAACATTTGAAAATTTTTCTTTTACTTCTCCAAGTTCTTTTTCAAGTTGTTGAACTTTATTTTTAAGAGAAATATTTTTCAAACTAAGTTTTTCAAAATCCTCATACAACTCTTCAAAAGTATCATGTATGTCTTCATCACTAAGGTTAGAGTTTACCTCATCAAGTTCATCTATTGCCATGAAGCACATGTTTGCCACGTCTTTCTCATTTTCTTCTTCGGGGGATTCTTCACTTTCACTCCAAGTGGCCATCATTACCTTCTTTTTTCTCCTCTTGGCTTCACTTTTGTAGAGGCGACAATCATATTTAATATGTCCCGATTTCTTGTACTTGAAACACACCAAGTCTCTTTTCTTTTCTCATCTCTCCTTGTCACCATAAGATGAAGATTCCCTTTTAGAAACGTCTCTTCTAGAAGTGAACCTTCTTCTTCTAAACATTTCACTCCTCATGAATTTGTTGAACTTTCTTGTGATGAGGGCTAAATCTTCATCTTTTTTCACTTTGTTTTTCTTCTTCTTCTTCCTTAGTTGTAGCTTTGAGAGCTATGTTCTTCTTCCTTTTGTCTTTACCTTCTTGTTGCTTCTTTTCCAAATTGATCTCATATGTCATCTATGACCCTATGAGCTCCTCCAAAGGTATCTTGGTCAAGTCTTTGGCTTCTTGAATTGCGGTGAACTTTGTATGCCACTTTGATGGAAGTGACCTCAAGATCTTCATCATCTTTTCGAATTCCTTGTAGGTCTTTCCCAAGGCTTCAAGACCATTGACAATGTCGGTGAACCTAGTGATCATCTCAACAACAGTCTCATTATTTTTCATCAAAAACAATTCATAGCTATGTACAAGTAAATTGATTTTTGACTCTTTCACTTGATTTGTTCCTTCATGAGTTATTTCAAGCAATCTCCAAATTTCTTTAGTCGATTTGCATTGACATATTCTATTATATCCATTTCTATCCATAGAGCATTGCAAAGTATAAACGACCTTAGCATTTAATTGAAATTGCTTCTATCACACTCATCCCATTCTTGTTTTGGGTTTTGGAACCATGACTCCATCAACTAGTTTTGAAGGAAAAGTTCGGCCATTTTCAATGACGTCCCATATGTCTAAATCGGTTCATTCTAAAAACCAAGTCATTTTAGGTTTCCAATAGGGATAATCGGTTCCCATAAAAATGGGAGGTTTATTTTTTTACAAAACTTTCAATGTGAAATAAGCTTGATGGATTAGTCATTTCCCCTTAGATGATTAAATCTTAAGCAAGAGGCCTAGCTTTGATACCAATTGAGAAAATAAAGGCTAGTCTTGAATAAGAAAAACACCCAAGAGGGGAGTGAATTGGGTTTTTAAAAAAAATATTTTTAAACACAACAAATTTAAGCATAAGAGAAGAAAATATAAAGAGAAAGAGTTAGAGAAATCAAACTCAGATTTTATAGTGGTTCGACACTTCCTTACCTACTTCCACTCTCCTCAAGCTCCTATTCGAGTGAGGATTCCACTAACTTGAAGCTGTAACCAAGCTTCTAATCACCTTTACACTTGGATTCCAGCTCCAATGGGCTCTTACACAATCTCTTCAAGTTTCAACTCACTTAAAGGCCTTAACACTCAATCAACAAGAATAAATCTCTCAACCTAGCTCTACAATATCTCAAATACAACTTAAGGTTAGGATGAATCACAAAGGTGCACTAAAGGATATGTAAATGGGAATTTAATGCATCAATAAAAGAAATGAGAGCTTTTAAGCCAATAAAAAGTGGGTAGACAAATAAATGCAGGTGTTCTCTTTCTCATAAATGAAGTGTAGCTCTCTATTTATAGGTTTCTAACCTCGGGAGCCAATAAAACCAAAAAATAGCCTCAACCGATCAAGCTAGGGATCGATCGGTTCACTAGCCGTTGGAACATTTAATGCTTGGCAGGTGACCGTTACCTTTGACCGAACCTCAATCGGAGGTCAACTAGGAGGGCAATATACCTCAACTGAGAAGGAAAGGCTACTGGAAGATAGAGAATGTTTTTTGTACTCCTCAATCGGACTTCGATCGGGAAAAGGTAACCGGTTGACCGGTATCCCTAGCCGGTTGGCCAGTGCCTCGATTGGTTCACCATTTTTGGCCCAAAAACCCATCTTTTTATGTTCTTTTCTCTTCTAACACTTAGGCAAGGTCTTTATGTAAAGTTATATGCCAATTTTGAAGTAATTTGCCTAAGGTTCATTTGATAAAACTTGGGTTTTGATGAAACTGTAACTTTAAATAATAAACCGCGTTGTTGAAAGATGCATGAAATGATATTTAAAAACTAAGTGCACCCATGTATTCATCTTACATATGTTTCTTATGATTTAAAGTCTTCCAAAGGTTTTGATCTTGCATCCATTTGGTTATTTGATGAATTTCCAAATTAACACTTGGAATTCTTTATAATTCAAACCAATTTGTAACTTAACCATGGTTTGTTATCATCAAAACCTGATTAGGAGAACCCTTGGGCTAACGACTATCAAGTAGCCATAACTGCACCACACTGCTTCATTGTATTGTGTCTCAACCTTGAGAGAATCTTGAGCTTGTGCTGAAGTTAATAATGGTTTTGACCTACGATTGAGATTGGAAACTGATCATATATTCCCTATGGATTAGGTCACTATTGATGAAAGCCAATAGAAATTGATATTCTTAATAGACGCACCATGATACCTCTTGAGATTGAGACACAGTGTCCCATTGGGTGATTATGGGGAGGTGTGTTTATGGAAACTATGACCATAATAGTTCTTTAAGTGGAACTTGACATAGACTCTTTGAGAGGTAAGATATGTTAATTGAACACACAATAAGAAGATTTGTAATTCAAGGATGGTAGAGGTATTCTTGAAAGGTTGATAGTTTTTACCTTGTTAGACTACAGATGCCAGTTCATGAGGAGACTGAACACAATGGATAGTAGGTCACAAACCTGAGCACTTGGTGTCTCGTCGTTATTTATATAGGATACTAGAGTTTAGTTGATTCTCTGTAGTGGAATGTTGAATCAACTTTAGAATTTGATTTTGAGGGAGCCAATATTCCTATGGGTCCTAGTGGTCCCCATTCTGAGCTCATATACCTTGTTGGTATGGGTTATAAGGGTCGGATTAACTCTAGGTTCACTTGTGTGCATAAGAATGTTTTGGTAATCAAGTAAGGTTGCATAGGGGTAAGTAAATAAGGTCTTTGGATTGGGCTAATTTATTAATTAGTAGACCTTGTTGGCTTAATTAATCAATTAAGACCTATTTTGGGCTAGATTAGGTGACCTAAGCCCTTAGTGGGCTCAAGTCACTTAAGCCCAATAGAAAACCCTATAAATATCCCCTTAGGGGTTAGGGTTTATATAGTTTTTTCTAGAAAGTCATCTTTCATCTCTATATAGAGAAAGAAAGAGTCATAACCTCCACTCTCCCTTCCATCCCCACCAAAAGTATGTTAAGATCAAGGTTCGAGTCATCAAGAGGAAAACTTTGGGTTTACGAGACTTCTATGATTTTGTTATTCATCTTTACCAAGTGGATTTGATTCGGGAACATCTGAATCTAAGGTATGGTTTTCATTAGCACTTTTTGAATCCTTTTAAAGTTTTAAAATGTTATTTTCCCATTGTGCATAGGATTTAGAAAAAACCTAAGATAGTTATGTATATTCCTAACTTGATTCGGACTTTGGAAACAGAGAGATCTGGGTTTTTCCCATCAACTAGTATTAGATCCATATGCTAGTAATCGTGCTAGAACCATTCTACAGTGTGCTAACTTGTTTCTATAAGGTTTTTGTTTAGCCCATGACCCTAGGGATAATTAATGTGTGTTATTTATTATGATCTTGTTATAATATAATGGCTATAATTATGATTGCTTTTTATTAGGAATGTAATAATTACTTGAATTGATTTTTACTTTTCCTAGATGGGTTGTAAGCCTCATAAGAGGCATATGATTTTTGTTCTTTTGGTAAAATCCCTTTTTTTTTTTTATAATCTTAGAATGATATGTAAACTCCAAGTCTTTGGAGTATAGGATTATGTTGTAAAAATTCTTATTTATTTATTTATTTATTTATTTATCATTCTTTGTAATCTATGGAGAGTATGGAAGCAATAAAAAGCATCACAAAGTATTTGTGCACATTCCCTTGTCTAAAAATATAAAAGAAGGCTGCTTAAAGTTTCTTTCATAAGTTCCCATGGTGATTTAAGGGAAAATAAAGATTCTTGGAAATTTTTGTTTTGAGATCCTTGGCAGCCCAATTTTGTCATCTTTAACTTAAAATTGGAATAAATTTCCATAATATTTTTGGGACAAACAACATATGATTTTTAAGCTTAGGAAGTCAGGAATCCAAAGCTTCAAAGAGATCGCAATTCAGAGTTGAAATGAGGGAGTTATAGCCGATTGAAGCAAGACTGCTCAAACAACATGATAGCATAGTGATGCTGACTTCAACTCAAAATCGGGGCCACCTTCCATGAGATTTTTTGGGCAAACCACATATGGTTTTGAAGCTTAGGAAGTTAGGAATCCAAGGCTTTAAACAGATCACAATTCAAAGTTGAAACAAGAGAGATATGGCTGATTGAAATAAGGCTATGCAAAGGGCATGCAATTACGGGATGGAGTTCGGGCCAAATTGTTTTTGGTCATTTGGGCTCAATTTTTTTGGGCCCATTAGCTTTTTTCTTTTTTCACTAACCCTATCTTTGGTTACAGGGCTATTTTGGTAGTTTGGATTTTATCCAGGTTTTAGTTACCAAATTTACAATAGGATCTGTAAGGCCATGGGAATTATTTATTTAATTTCCTTTTATGTCTTTTATGTTTTTTTTTTTATTTTTGGCATAAATATATTTTGGTATTCTTAAGTTAATGAATTTTCATTTTTTTTCCTTGTTTTAGATAATTTATTAAATTGGAATGTGCTAGGAATTAGGAAAATTTTATTTTAGGTAAATACAAGTTGGAAAGAAATAAGAAACTTACTTCCTTTTAAAAATTAAACTCTTAGAAAATTTTTTTTGATATATATATATAAATATTTTTAGATTTTAGATCTCTAAGAATCTTTTTATTTTAAGAAAGAAGTTTTAATTTTTCAAGTCTTTATGAAATAAAGTCTTTCCTATTTAGCACAAGATTCTAATTTAAAGAAATAAATTATTTTTGGAAATATATATGATAGATAATTCAAGATTAAGATAGCTTACCAAGATATTGTTTTGAATAAAATAAATTAAAAATGGTAATTTTGGATTTTCTTAAAATAATAAATTTTCATGAGTTTTATTTCCATTACCATTTATTTAAGAAATTGGTTGTTGTCATTTGAAATTTCAAATTCCTTTTAGGACTTTTCTTTATTTAGATTAGGTGGTTCTCCAGACTCTCTCTCTCTCTCTCTCTCTCTCTCTCTCACTCTCTCTCTCTCTCCCCACTCCCGACAAAGAGAAGGAGAATGACACAAATTGATCCTCTAGGCTCTCTCTCTTGAGAGAAGGAGGAAACTGTTTAGTTTGAAAAGGAAAATTCAATGATAAGAAATATGAAAGATATCCTTATCTGGCACATAAGTCCCAATTCAAGTAAAAAATAAAAGTTTTGGAAATTCTCATGATAGATAAGTTATTTTAAGATAGTTACCAAAATTATCTTAAAGTCTCTCATCTAAAATATTAAGTAGGAGTGGGTCATAGGCAAGCCCATAGCCTCTAAGATTGAGCCCATCTTGATTTTGGGCTCATCACCATCCTAAAAATGGGGAGGCCCAAGGAACCAAGGGATATGGACTATCCTTTATGGACAAGACTATATATGTTTGTAGTGGGAGTGTCCAATCCTAAATATGGAACTCTTCACTTGGTAACATTGATGTAAAGGATCTTGGTTACACACTTAACTTAGACATGAAATGGTAGAATCACCTAAAGTGGTCCCACTTGCATGGGCTAAGTGCTAAACATACAGGTATGTTGATCAATGCCTTAGAATGTCATTTAGAGGTTTAAGATAGGTTGATTAATTATAGAAGGTCTCTACCTAGTAATAAAAGTCATGACATGCCTAAAGTAGGCTTGATTCTTATGATACTAGGATACCTTGCATGGATATATGTAGTTTGAGAGCACTATGTTTTTGCTAAATTAATTACCAACTTACATTGAATGCTCAATTTCCTTTTATTAATGCATGAAATTTATATTTATTATAGATATCATGTCTTTAACCTATCACCTATTATCTTTTGTTTAATTTGAACCTAATTATATATTGAAAATAATGTGGATATAGTATTAATTGAATAAAAGCTTATTTTGGTAAAGCTTGTAATTTCCTTTGAACAACCTATCATAAAGTAAGAGAAGCATATCAAAGGTGGCATAAGAGAAATCAAAATACTAAGTCTCTCATATTTGGGTCCTTAGATAATGTGTTGCAAAAGCAGTACATGTCTATTGCCATAGTCGATGATATTCTCTTTAAAGTTGCAAGCATTATTTGGTAATTAGGGTAAGTCAACTAAACCAATTTCCCTTAAGACTATTATGAACACTAGGATTCATGTTATCCTAAAGATCTTACTAGATTCCTTTAGGAAAGGTAAGAAGATTCTCAAAGAATGGAAGGGTGTTCATATGGCAGTCAAGGTTCTTCAAGCTCTTCTACCAAGAAGAAGAACAACACTAAATAAAGAAAGTTCAAGAAAATGAATGAGAGAATAAACTCATGAAAATTGATTCCTTTGTGACCTTTTAGAACACTAAAAAATGAATGCTTGGAGTGTCTAAGAATAGGCAAGTACACATCATGTTCTTGTTGTTGAATACATAGTCATGGATTTCACCAATTGTGATGGATAGATTCTAAGCCCACTATTTTTAGTTCTTTACAGGGTTTTCAACAAGTGAGAAGGTCACATGATGAGATTGTACTGACATTAGCATCAGTTGTAAGATTAGTTGTGCAAGTTAATGGGAGGTATTACCTTTTTTATGTGTGACTCCATTATCACTTTGCCAAGTAATGAGAATAGTTAGATCTCACTAAAAGAATGAACTTAGTATTAATCAAACATTTGGCTTCTAATGCCTAAGTCATATTAATCTATATGGGATCCAAAGAATAACTAAGTGTAAACCTTTTTAATCCAAAAGATCTTTCAGTCTATGAATCCTATATAGATGGTAAAATATCCAAGAAGCCACTTTATTTTTTAAGGTTTTGGAATGAAGGAATGTTTGGAGTTAGTGTATACTCATGTATATGAACTTTTTGTGTCTATATATGGAAAGTATGGGTATTTGATCATTTTATTGATATGTAGATAGGAAATCTGATGCCTTGGATAAATTCATTGAATTTAAGGTGGAATCGGATAACCTACTAGGTAAACATATTAAGGCACTTCAATTAGATTGAGGTGGTTAGATAATCCCACTGTACACATGATACTATGGATCCAGTACCAACCATTCTCATTTCTAGTACACTGATGCCTTGTCATAGTGGGAGGTTTGTTAAACAACCAGACCAATTCATGTATTTGGGAAAGTCTTTCGAGACCATTCTAAAAGAACATGAGATTGATCCCATAGATTACGATAAAGCAATGAGCAATGTGGATGCACATCTTTGGAAAAAAACTATGGAGGCAGAGTTAGAATCCTTATGATTCTAATGTAGTTTGGGTTCCCGTAGAAGCACCTGAAGGGATAAAACTCATAAGTATAATTCGATCTACAAGAGGAACAAAGGAGTAGATGGAAAAGTTGATATTTATGTGGCTAGGTTGTAGTTGAAGGTTATAGTTCAAAACATTGCTTCAAATATAAGAAACCTTTTCACCAGTAGCCATATTCAGATCCATTAGAATACTACCCATTGCAGTGTATCACATTTATGAGATATTACAATAGGATATCAAGATAGTGTTCTTAAACAATTGTCTTGATATTAGCATCTATATGATGTAACCAGATATTTTCATAGCAAAGAGCCTTGTGAGTACAAGAAATTGCAAAGAAGCATGGTGGTGCTCTATGATCTTGTAGGTTGATGACACTCATTGGTAATGATGTAGGGTTATTGTCATCAGTTAAGATCTGGTTTTCTACTCAATTATAGATGAAGGATCTAAGAGAAGCATAGTATATTCTTGGGATTAAGGTCTTTAAGGATCGCAAGAATAGGAAACTAACACTATCTCAAGCTACCTACATAGATAAACTTTTGGTCAAGTATGTGATGCAAGATTCCAAGAAAGGTTTGTTACCTTTTAGGCATGGAATTCCTCTTTCTCAGGATCAGTGTCTTAAAACACCTGAGAAGAAAGAGGACATGCAGTCAGTACCCTATGCCTTTACAATGGGTAGCCTTATGTATGCAATACTATGTACTAGGCCAGATATTTGCTTTGCAGTGGGTATGGTGAGTAGATATCAGTCTAATCCAAGTTCAAAATAGTGGAATGATATCAAGCATATACTCGAGTATCTTAAGAGAATGAAGGAATATGTGTTTGTGCTCCAAAGTGTTGAGATAGTTTAGAGGGTGACATGATGGTTGATGAGATACCTTCCGTGGAGAACCTGGTGGATCCCTTCACCAAGACATTGACATGGAGAGTCTTTATTAGTCATAGGGATTACATAGGTTTCATATAAGTATCTGATATGCTTTAAAGGCATGATGCTTTGAGGCATAGTGGGAGATTGTTAGGATAGAGCCTTTAAAAGCATGGCATGATGTAATAAATTTGGAATTCATTATTTATTTAATGATGTTCTAGCTTCACTTTTATCTATCCTTATTCTATGTATTATACTTTATGAGCATTTTTGTCTGCATCTTTTGCATTGTACATGACTTAGGTGCATTAGGAGTTGCACAAAAGATCTAAGTCATAGGTTCTTTGCAAATAGATGACTTGTTCAAAGTCAATTCATGGGCCTAAGCAACCCATTAGAGGTTGTAATGCTCCACCTCCAAATCGGAGGGATGGTTGATCTTAGCTATTAGGATGAGTTTCCCATGGTGAGTGCACTAGTGTGTATGGTTGCACATTGGACAAGACCTATGGTGAGTTATAACTTAATGCTATCAAGTAATCATGAATCCACTAAGCTGCTTCATTATATTGTATCTCAATCTTATGAAAATATTGAGTTTATGCTGAAGTTAGTAGTGACTTTGACCTATGAGTGAGATCATAAGTTGATCATATATTCGTTATGGATTAGGTCACTATTGATGGAAGCAGTAGCAATAGGTATTCTCAATAAAGGCACCATGATATCTCTTGAGATTGAGACAGAGTGTCCTCTTGGGTGATCTTAAGGAAGTGTGTTTATGGAAACTATGGTCATAGTAGTTCCTTAAGTGGAACTTGACATAGGCTCTTTAAGAGGTAAGATATGTTAATTAAACGCACAATAAGAGGATTTGTAACTCAAGGATGTTAGAGATAGTCATAAAAGGCTGATATTTTTCACCTTGTTAGATTACGGACACTAATTCAATAGGTAACTGAACATAATGGATAGCAAGTCATGGACTCGAATACTTGGTGTCTTGTTGTTATTCACATAGGATATTGGAGTTTAGTTGATTCTTCATAGTGGGATGTTGAATCAACTTTAGAATTAGATTATGAGGAAGCTAATATTCCTATAGGTCCTAATGGTCCTTGCTCTGAGCTCATATACCTTGTTGGCATGAGTTATGAGGGTCAGATTGGCTCTAAGTTCACTTTTGTGCAAAAAGGCATTTTGGTAATTACATAAGGTTCCACAAGGGTAAGTGAACAAGGTCTCTAGATTAATTAGTAGGCCTTGTTAGGTTAATTAATCAATTAAGACCTATTTTGGGCTAGATTAAGTGACCCAAGCCTTTAGTGGGCTCAAGTTACTTAAGCCCAATAGAAAACCCTATAAATACCCCTCTAAGGGTTAGGGTTTATATAGTTTTTTTCTATAGAGCCATCTTCCATCTCAATAGAGAGAAAGGAGTCATAGCCTCCACCCTCCCTTCCATCCCCATTGAAAGTATGGCAAGATCAAGATTTGAGTCATTAGGTGGAAGACTTTGGGTTTACGAGACTTTTGTGATTTCGTTCTTCATCTTCACCACATAGATTTGATTCAAGAACATCTGAATCTGAGGTATGGTTTTCGTTAGCACTTTCTAAATCATTTTAAAGTTTAAAAATGTTATTTTTCCACTATGCATAGGATTTATAAAAAGTCTAGGATAGTTATGCATATTCTTAACCTAATCCAGACTTGGAAAATAAAGAGATCCAAATTTTTCCCATCATCGAAACCCAATGCACAACTATTAATGTATAAGAGAGTCAACATGGAAACATAAGATTGATGTTCAAGGGAATGTGACTTACTGTCTAGTTCTTTATTTTGAAATTGATCACTTAAAGAGATCCACTCATGCCTTTGGTCAAACTAAAGAATACATCCAGTCAGTTTGAACTAAGATCACTGGATTTCTATTTAACACTGCCTTGTTAATCTACATACAACACAACTTGACTTCCCCTTAATTTGATATCATTTTTTTTCTATTGAAAATGAAGGCATTGTACACCATGATCAATATTGATTTTTCATTTTGTTTTCATTCATAGTTGCCTTTGAATCCACTTTGGGAGTGTTTCCAAATATTGCAAGTGAGCAGCTTATAGTTGAAAGCATGAACCTTGGAAAGAGTATGAGAGTTATGCTTAACCAATGATTTCGTATTCTACACTGACTCACTTCGAGAAACAATTATAATGATCATAGTCAAATAAAGTATGTAGATAATAAGATTTAAGCATGACACCGAATCCTTCCAAAGAAATCAAAGTCTATTTTAAAAGTTAAACTTAGGAAGTCTCCCTCTTGATCAAGCATAAGATGTAACTAAAGCTAAAGTTTCAATAAACAAGGACATTTAATTATCAAGAATCAAATACCTCAATAGTAATTAATAAATATCCATGATTTAATGTACATTTGTAAATATTGGATATTTCTCTAGTTCACAAACTCAATGTATTACAAATCATGCTAATGTATCAGGTAAATAAGCAAAGATCATATGTCCAAGCTAAAATTTAAAGAAAGCCAGAGGAAATTGAAAAACAATGATAAGCTCAAAACCTTTGAGGCGTATCACTTATGAAGATCAGTCGATAATACATATGTCGAGCGATTTCCTAAGGCATTCAAACCTAAGAGAATCCAAGGGTTTGGTAAGAATATATGCCAATTGATGTTTAGTGGGGACAAACTCTAGAGAAAACCTTTCCTTCAAAAGATCCCTAATAAAATGATGATGGATTTCAATGCGTTTAGTATGGGAATGAAAAATAGGATTCTTTGTGATATATATAGCACTAGAATTGTCACGGTGTATGTTCATGGTCCCTTAATTCCATAGCCTTTGAGCATTTGCTTCATCCACAGGAGTTGCATACAACAACTTTCAACAACAATATATTCAACATTAGCAGTAGATAAGGATATAGAGTGTTGTTTCTTACTAGGCCAAGCCATAAGACAATCACCAAAAAAAAAATAAAAAAAAAACAAGCACTAAATGTGTTTTTTCTATCCTCAACATTCCCAGCCTAGTCAACATCAGAATATCCAACAATTACAATAGAAGAATCATAAGGATACCACAAACCATAATTAAGAGTCTCATTTATATATCAAATAATTTTTTTTAACAATTATTAAGTGACTCTTTGGGATTTGCTTGGTACCTAGCATAAGCTCCAACATTAAAAGATATGTTAAGATGACTTGTTGTGAGGTATAGTAAGCTTCCTATCATACTTTTATAAAACTTTTGCTCAATGTCTTTTTCAAATGCATTCTTGGAAAGCTTAATGGTAGTGCTCATAGGTATCCTAGAGTGTTTGGTGGATTTTAGATTGAATTTCTTAACTAACTTCCTAGCATACTTGGATTGACCAGAAAGAAAGATTCCATCTTTTAATTTTCTAATCTACAATCCTAGGAAAAAGGTTAGTTCACCTACCATTCTCATTTCAAATTCAGTCTTATCTTCTCAACAAAGCTAAGGGCAAGGTCACTAGATGGCTCAAAAAAAAAAAAAAAAAAATCATCAACATAAATCTCAACCACTAATAACTCATCATTGGACCTATTAACAAACAAGGTTCTATCAACTCCCCTCATCTCCAATTTTTTCTCAAAAATAGGTTGTGAGCTTCTCATGCCAAGCTTTAGGAGCTTGCTTTAATCCATAAAGGGCTTTCCTTAACTTATAGACATGATTAGGGAATTTTGGATCCTCAAATCCCTTAGATTGTTCAACATAAACCTTTTCACTCAAAATCCCATTTAGAAAAGCAGTCTTGACATCTGTTTGGTAAAGCTTTATCCTCAAGGAGCATGCTATTGCCAAAAGTATCATAATTGATTCTAATCTTGCTACAAGTGCAAATATCTTTTCATAATCAATCCCCTTTATCCGTGAGTGGATTTGGGCAACCACTCTTGCTTTGTTTCTCATAATGACCCCATTTTCATCATGTTTGTTCTTGAAGATCCATTTTGTACCTATGACATGTTTATATTTAGGTTTAAGGACTAAGTATCACACACAATTCCTAGTGAATTGATTTAACTCTTCTCGAAGAGCGGTTGTCTAAGATTCATCACCTAAAGCTTCCTTCATATTCTTTAGCTCTAATTAAGAGGTATAACATACAAGACCCATCTCATTGAATCTTGATTGTCTCCTCGTAACCACACGTTCATTAAAATTACCCATAATATTTGAGATTGGGTGGCTCTTAGTTACTCTAGATCTATGTTTATTCCTCATTTCTTCAGGAGTGTCATCTAGAGGTACATCTTCATCCATGTTAGGGTCAATGTCTCTTTCAAGGATATCATTAGGGTTATCTTTTATAGTCTCCACATATTTAGGGTTATCACCAATTGATTCTTGGGTTAAAATTTGACTCTCAATTATATCATGATCATACTTAGTATCATTTATAATCATATTAGAAGATTCTTAGATGACTTGTGAATTTTGTTTATAAATATTGGCTTTACTCATAGTAGAATAGCTTAGGAAGATACTTACATAAGATTTAGCATCAAACTTCCCAAATTTCTCCCCATCCCTAAGTATATAGCATTCATTGCCAAAAGTCCTAAAATATTTAAGATAAGGTTTTCTCCCAATCCATAATTCATAACATGATTTCTTTATTCTAGGCCTAAGAAAAATTCTATTAGTAGTATAACATGTTGTATTAATTGCTTTTGACCAAAATTGCATAGGGGCACCATGACCTCTGATTTCTCCCTAAGAAAACTCACAAAGGAGTATCTTAAAAAATCATCCACAACCAGAAGGACATATTTCTTCCCACCTCTACTTTTAGTTTGCATTGAACTCACAAGATCCATGTGAACAAAGTTTAAAGGTCTGATGGTCCTTATCTCCTTAACCTTTTTGTGTAAACTCTTAGTTTGTTTTCCTTTCATGCACTCACCACAAATTGGTTTAGGTTCTCCACTAAGTCTAGGGATACCTTTAATTGTTTCACTAGTCACTAAGTACACAAGATCCTTATAGTTTATGTGACCTAGCCTTTTATGCTAGAGTTCTATAGGATCTAAGTTTGCCCTACTACACACAAGAGGTGTTCTAGAGTTAGGATTTATAGCATAATAGTTATGAACTTTCCTATGTCCTGTGATGACTACTTTTCTTTTTTTATTGATTACATCACATAAGTCATGGTGAAAGTTCACCCTGTGGTCTTTGTCACACATTTGACTAATTCTTACGAGGTTTTCTTGAGTCCTTCAACATAGAGAACTTCATATAGTTTAGGACAACTAGGGATATCATTACTTCCCTTACCTTTCACTTGAGCTAAGCTTCCATCTTCAAAGGTAATAGTGCCATCAGTATAGTTTTCAAGAGAAGTGAAGTCGGTTTTATCACTTGTCATGTGCCTAGAGCAGACACTATCAAGGTACCACTCACCAAAAGATTTAGCTTTAAGAGCATTGAACACAACTTGACAGGTCACCCTATCATTTCTCAACCAAACTTGTTTAATCCTAGATGGTAACTTAGAGCAACTAAGTTTATTCCCTTTCCCATTTTTCAAGATGTTATTTTTAAGAGAATTGAAGACATTCATAAGCCCACTCATTTGAGATTCAAACCTTTCTAGAATCCTATTGTAGCATCTGACTTGAGAATGTCCAATTTTCTTACAGTGTGTGCATAGTGATATCTTTTTAAGAGATGTTGTTTGGTTAGGGGTTTCATCTTTATCTCTGACAACCCACTAGAGGGAGTTTCATTTTTTTTAATGTACCCCAAACCTCTTTTATCACCATGGGTTTTGCATTTATCAAGTATTTCATTAAGCACTTTAGTTTGGGGGTGCAAATTTCCATTCACAGATGATGAGGGCTTATTGTTCTTACTCTCTTAATTAACAACATTATTTTTCTCAAGGAGAGAATGATGCTCAGATTCAAGAAATCTAATTTTCTAATGTAAATTAGTCTTTTCAACATTAACCATATCAATATTTTTTTTACAAGTTTCAAGAATATCATGATTTTTCAAATAACTCTTAATTAGTTTCTCATGCTTAACAACAAGATTACTCAAGAATTCAATCCTTTATTCATCAGTAAATTTATCAACACTATAACAATCATTATCATTCATAGATTCTACAAATGTAATAAAAGCTAAGTAGTAATTTGGATTGTATCTTTCATCTTTAGAAGCAGTCAAAGCACTTTCTTTAGAGTCAGTATCACTCCATGTTGTCTCCATAAACTTTTTGACATCTTTGTGATGCAAACCCTGGATTACTCCATTTCCATACCCTGGATTGCATAAGGTGCATGAAAATTGATCCTTTGCTCTCTAAATATATCTTAATGGATAAACAAGTATTCAAAAAATAATATGTATACCATAGAAAACATATATTTAGAGAATAATGTCACATACCTTTCATCTGGATGTTCTCGGATCGACTCTAATCGATGTAGATTACTTTAAAGTCGTAAAGTATCTCGTAACACCATGATCTTTCGCTCAATCACTCTTCATTGTGTCTAGGCATTGAGATAATGGAGATCTCAAGGATGAAGGGTAGGGTTTTCCCTTTGGACTAAGGGAGAAATAGCAAGGCATGGAATCCGTAATCCTTAAAGGGGTATTTATAAGTTTCCTACTAGGCTTAAGTGATATAAGCATACCATGGGCTTGGATCACTTAATCTAGCCCAAAAAGTTTCTAATTGATTAATTAACCATACACAACCCTAATTAATCAATTAGCTCGATCCAAATATACCACTCACCTATCCTTATGCAATCTTGTGTAGTTACCCAAACGCCCTTATGCACAAAAGGGAACTAAAAACTCATCCAACCCTCATAAATCATGCCATGAAGGAATATGAGCTCAAAACGGAGACCACTAGGACCCATAGGAGTACTAGATCCCTCATAATCAAATTCTGAAATTGACTCAACATCCCACTACAAAGAGTTAACCGCACTTCGATACCCTATGTATATTACAATGAGGCACCAAGTGCTCAGACCTGTGACCTACTATCCGTAACATGTAAACTTTCCATGAAATGGTATTTGTAATCTAATAAGGTAGTGTTATCACCTATCAAGATTTTCTCTCAAATCCTTAAGTCATAGATCCCACTTATTATGTGATCAACTAACATATTCTAGCTTCAAGGAGCATATGTTAAATTCCACTAAAAGAATTGTTGTGGCCACAAATTTTATGATCACATGTCCTTTAGATCACTCAATGTGACACACTGTCTTAGCCAACAATGTTTAAAAAACTAGGTATCAATCTTTTAGAGCAATTTTCAACCAATAAGAGTTGCTTGAGATTAGGGAGATCAAGACCCATATTAGTTGGTAGTTTTCCAACAAGATAATTTTGTGATATTGATAGAAGAAATAAAGAAAGGCTATAAAGTGAATTAGGTATTTGGCTAGAAAATTAGTTCTCTAAAAGTTGAAAAAGAGCTAGATTATGAAGATTACCTAACTCCTTTGGAATTTCACCATGCAAATTATTTTTTCATAGGCTTAGATGGGTAAGAGAGGTGAGATTTCCAAAAGTTTGAGGGATTAAACCACTAAGATTGTTGGCATACAAATCCATAAATTTCAATCTAATCATACAGATCCATAAAAAAAAATAGTGAGAGATGGAGAAGCTTCTTCATTTTAAAAGTGGAGAAGCCCCAACATGTTTCAGCAACTAGGAAACCATCACCATTATCCTCCATCATCACTGTAAAAGGGTGCACTACTCTCACCAAGTGGAAATAACACATATTACCATCTCCTTTATCATCATTTGTATATTTGATGTGTTGGGAACCTTGGATAACTTTGTTCTCATGCCTTGGATCACAAAGGGTGCATGCAAATCTATCTTATGCCCTTTAAATCTATTAGAGCGGATAAACAAGTACTAAAAAATAATATGGATCCATTAAAATTATAGATCTTGAGAATAAAACCACATACCTTTGATTTAGATGTTCCCATATCGATTCCCATTGATGTAGATAACTTCAAAGTCGTAATAGATTTCATAAACACCATGATCTTTTGCACAATGAATCTTCCTTATGTCTAGGCACTGAGATGGTGGAGATCTCAAGGGCTCCTTCTATGGACTGTAGGGAGAAAATAGCAAGACATGGAAACCCTAACCCCTAAAGGGGTATTTATAGGTTTCCTACTAGGCTTAAGTCACTTAAGTCTACCATGGTCTTAAGTCACTTAATCTAGTTTCTAATTGATTACTTAACCATACAAGGCCCTAATAAATCAATTAGCCCTATCTAGAGATACCGCTCACTTATAGTTGTGCCACCTTGCATAATTAATAAAACACCCTTATGCACAAAAGTGAACTAAAAACCTATCCAACCCTCATAAACCATGTCATCAAGGAATATGAGCTTAGAATAAGGACCACTAGGACCCATAGGAGTACTAACTCCCTCATAACTAAATTTTGAAATTGACTCAACATTCTACTATAAAGAGTCAATTGCACTCAAGTACCTTATGTATACTACAACGAGACACCAAGTGCTCGAGTTCATGATCTACTATCCATTGGATATAGACTTCCCATGAATTGGTGTCCATAATCTAACAAGGTAGTGTTATAACCTATCAAGATTACCTATCAAATCCTTGAGTTACAGATCCCATTTATTATGTGATCAAATGACATACTCTAACTTCAAGGAGCATATGTCAAATTCCACTAAAAGAATTACTATGACCACAGATTTCATGATCACATGTTCTTTGGATCACCCAATATGACACACAATCTTAATCCCATGAGATGTCATGGTGCCTCTATTGAGAATACATGTTGCCACCAGCCTCTACCAATAGTGACCTAACCCATAGGGATATATGACCACTTTAAGGTCTCACCCATAGGTCAAAGCCTCCAGTTGATTTTGGTATAGACTCAATATCCTCTCCGAGTTAAGAGTCCATACAATATAGTAGTTTGGTGAATCATGACAATTGATAGTCATGTGTCATGATTCACCATAGGTCTAGTTTAGTATGCATCACATACACTAGTGCACTTATCATGGGAAACTCATCCCGATGACCAAGACAAGCCATCACTCCAATTAGGAGGTGATGCACTACAATCTCTATTGGATTGCCTAAATCCATGAACTGATTATGGAAAACTTATCTATTTACAAGGAACTCATGACTTGTATCTTCTATGCAACTCCTAATGCACACAAGTCACGTATAATGTAAGAGAAATGAGCTAAAATCAAATCAATGTCAATACACCAAAATGATAGCAAGGAGATAATTAAATCTAACTTTGATACATCATGTCTTGCTTTTAGGGGCTCAATCCCAAAAAACTCCCACTAGCCCTAAAAAACATACTAGGCACCATAGAAAATATTTTGCTCCATAGTCTCATCACCTTCCTATACTATCTCCCAATAAGATAACACTTCCTCTTTATGTGTTTCATCTTCTAATAGTACTTCAATTTTTAGGCCATGTCATTGTCCCACTGTTATCACATAATAAGATCTTAAATAATATAGCCAATGGAACTACCCATAAGCCAAAAGGCTTCATTTGTTGCTATAAAATCATTAAAAAAACAACGTAAAGTGTACACATACCTAGAGGTAGACTTGTGAGAGTCCTTATCAGATTGAAGTCCAATGTCCCAGTATAAAATTAGTACCAACTCATCGCAAAGACTTATAAACATATAATTTCTCGTTATCTAAAGATACTATAGTATATGTTTGACATCTGCCCAAAGCTCTAATAAGGAAATGAACTAATATCCACTCATTATTCCTACAACAAAGCAAATTTTTGGTCTAGAACATAGTATCACATATGTAAGGCTATCCACTACAAAGGCATTGGATATCGCCTTAATGAGATCTCTCTCCATAGATGTCCAAGGACATTGATCCTAAGAAAGACAACTCAAAATCCAAAGAGTAACAAACCCTTCTTGGAGTTTTGTATGTAACTTGACCAAATGCTCATCTATGTAGATGATATGGCACAATTTTCCTATTCTTATAGTCCTAAAAGACCTTAACCCTAAGAATATATTACGTCTTCCTCTATATTTTAATCTAGAACTAAGTAGTCTACCATTTCTTAACCGATGATGATATCTTTACATCATAACTAGTGAGTAGATTGTCATCTACCTACAAGATCTTATAACATCACCATGTTTACATATGCTTTCTTGTATACACAAGGCTCTTTGCTATGAAAATGTTTGGTTATTATATCTCATAAATGAGACACACTGCAAAAGATAGGAGTAATTTCATGAATTTGGGAATGAACACTATTGATAAGGTTTTCCATGGTTGAAACAAAGTTTCAAACTATAACCTTTAGCTACAACCTTAGCCACATAAAACTCAAGCTTTCCATATACTCCTGTGTTCCTCTTGTAGACCAACTTACACCTATGGGTTTTATCCCTTTAAGTGCTTCGACAAGAACCCAAACTTTGTTAGATTACAAAGATTTTAACTATCTCTTCATTGCTCCTTGCCTTAAATGAGCATAAACACTGCTCACTACTTCATCATAATCTGTGAGATATAAACATCCCACTACACTGAGGCACTAGTGTACTAGAAATCATAAGAATGATATGTCTTTAACCCTTTGGATCCATTGTATCCTATGCAATGTAAGATTATCTTCTAACATATCTGTGAAACCAAGGTTTGGTTAATTTTGATTTTGATGATAACAAAACAAGGTTTAGAACTAATGATTATATTTTAAGTGTGATTAGGCAAGATGATTTCCAAAGTGGCAATTACAAAGACATATCAAGCCAAAGAGAAATCATGAAGAAGAAGACCACCTCAAAGAGAAGTGCTTTTCAAGACCCAAGCTTCATAAGATCTCTTTGTAAGGTTGTTGGTGCACTAGGTTTTTTCATGCATTACATTTTTTACTTATGCACCAAAATCATCCAAGAATTAATTCATTTTAAATCCTTTTAAAATTGGATGATTTCATGTTTTCAATTAAAACCTTATGCCAAATATTTTCCAAACTTGTTTTAAAGGTTTTAAATTGAAAAAGTTGGGTGTTGAGCCAAAAATGGCTCAACCAGTTGAACCGGATGAACAGTAACCGGTTGACCCACAGCTCAACCGGTTGAGGTTATGAACAGTAACCGGTTGACCCTCAGCTCAACCGGTTGAGGGGTATGAACAGTAACCGGTCGACCGTTTGAAAATGCAAAAATTTTCTCTTTCTTCCAGAACGGTTGTTCAACCGGTCAAGGTTGAACCTCGTCCGGTCGAGGTCCGGTTGAGGTCCGGTCGAGGTCCGGTCGAGGCCCGGTCGAGGCCCAACGTTCACCTGCCAAGCATTAAATGCTAACGGCTAGTCAACCGGTCGACCCCCAGCTCGACCGGTCGAACCCCAAACGACTAGTTTGGCTTTTTTCTTCTATAAAAAGGCTCCAATCTTCATTGTTTCAAGAGCTTAACCTTCCTAAATCATTCTTGAATATATTTGAGCCTTAGAAGAGTGCTTTTGAGTGCACCATTGTTCCAAAACTTGCATATCATTAGTGCACCATTCAATCCTAGTTTCTTATATCATTTGAGCTTAAAACTTTTGTACTAGGATTTTGTGAGATCTTTATTTGTATATCTTTGAGAGGAAGTTTTCCAAGAGTGTGGTATCTCTTGAGAAGTGTAAAGGGTGCTTGGAGCCAAAAATCCAAGAGGGTGGATTGGAACCATAATCCAATTGCATTGCTTGAAGGCTTGGTTTGGAAGCCTTGAATTAGTGGAACCTCAAGCTTGGGATTGAAGCTAGAGGAGAGTGGATGTAGGCCGGGTTGCGCCGAACCACTATAAATCTTGTGTTTGCATTCTCTCTTCCCTACTATTTTAATCTATATGCAATTGTTTTTATATTGTTTATTATATATACTTGCATATAATTATCTCTTATTTTTACATAGTTTAAATTTGGGAAAAAGAGACCATCACCCTATTCACCCTCCCTCTAGGGTGATTACCATAGGTCGGATTAGCCTAAAATTCCTAACAATATCCTCCAATCTATATCACTTTTTGCCTTATTCCTTATCATATAGTCTTCATAAAAAATCTAACATTTGTGTGAGAAAATATCTTCTGATGATCTTGACTATAAAGGCAATAACCCAAAAATCCTTTTAGATATCCTATAAACTGATTTACTTCTTAAGAATAGAGTTATTATGAAGTCTATAAGACATATCCCCAAAAGAATTTAGGAAAAGATAAGAAACCTATCCATGATCTCACTATGTCCATCCAAGTTTGATATTTTCTTTCCATCTCTCCATTTTTCAATAGAGACCCTGGTACACATAATTGGGAAATAATCCCATACTCCAATGGAAAAATCAAACTTAATCAAAGTGACTCGGTATGTATACACAATAGGTTATTCAATTTCGCCTTAAATTCAATAAATGTATCCAAGGCATCAGATCTCCTATGTAGATATCCAAACCTAGAGAAATCATCATTAAAAGTGATGAAACACCCCTACCCTCCCCATGCATGGACACTAAAAGTTCCATACATGTCAGTATGCACTAACTCCAAACATTCCTGGACTCTAGTCCTCTTAGTCATTTTACCATCTATACACGATTCTTAAACTAAAAGATCTTTTGGAATCAAAGAGTCCAGGCATTACTAGTCTTTAGATCCTATTTAGATTAATCTAACCTAGGTCTAGAAACCAAATGTTTAATTAGTGTTAGGTTTAATCCTGAGATCTAACTATTCTCATTGCTTAGCAAAGTGATAATGGAATAATATAAAATAAGATGATATTACCTCCCACTAACTTGCATAACTAACCTTGCATCTAAAGCTAAGGTAAGCACAATTCCATCATTTAACCTTTTCACTTATTGAATATCTTATAACTCACAGATAATTGGTCTAGAATCTATCCACCATAAATGGTGAAATCCACCACTAAAAATTCAATGAGAAAATGATGTATATTTTCCTTTTTCTTTAGGTAAATTAGGCATTCCTTTTCTATTGTCCTAAAAGGTCTCAAAGGAATCACTTGCCCTTGAGCTTGCTTTCTTATTCCTTCTCTTGAACTTTCCTTATTTGGCATTGTTCTTCTTTTTCTTGAGAGAAGAACCTTTGACTTTCATATGAACACCCTATAATCTTTGAGAATCCACTTAGCCATCCCAAAGGAAAATGGCAAGGTCTCTAAGATCTTATGAATACCAGTGTTCATAGCAGTCTTAAGAGTAGCTTATCAAAGCTAACCTACCCTTACCATCAAATAACCATTGAAAACTAGAAAGAGAATATCAAAGTCCCTAATAATAGACATGAATTGCTATTGTAACACATTATCCAAATATCTAAGTATTAGACACTTGCTCTTCTGATCCGTCTAATACCACCTTGATATACTACTCTTTTCTTTTGTTAGGTTAGTTCACAAGGAATCACTAGCTCTTCCTAAACTAGCTTCTATGCAGTTAGTTACAATATCCATAATAAAATTAATCTAAATGATTAGTTGGTCTTGGTCTATTATCAAGAAGAGAGTGATAATAAAACCAACATGATACCTATAACAAAGAATATAACCAAGCATACGATATAATTGAGCATTCAAGGAATTTGGTAATTAATTTAGAAAAAATGTAGTTCTTTCAAACTACATATCTTTTTGCAAGGTATCCTTGTATAATAAGAATCAAGTCTACGGTAGGAAGGTCATGATCTTATTCCTAGTTAGAGACCCTCTTAGACTGATCTCCTTGCCTTAACCATGAAAGGCATTTAAAGACAAGATCAACATACCTTTTATTTGGCCTATGGATTATGCAAGTGGGACCGCAGTGGGCGATTCAACCACTTCAAAACCAATAATAAGTGTATAACCATTGTCCTTGAACTATCAATGTCACCAAGTAAGGAACCCCACCGGTGGGGTGGTTGCTCCCCATATAGACATATCTAGTCTTGTCCGAATGAAGAGTCCATATCCCTTGATTCCTAGGTCCTAACTCACCGGTAGGGTGGTGATGAACCCAAATCAAGATGGGCTCGACAATGGAAGTTGCGGGCTTGCCTAAGGCCCTTTTTCACTTAATCTTTTAAGACAAATAACTTTGAAAAATTACTCTCTTATTCCTTATCATTGAACTATCAAAATAGAACAATATAGGTATAGTTTTTCTTCTCTCATTGAGAATAAACAGGAAAACCTCCTAAAGTTTAATAAACAGATAGTTATAAAGAAATAACAATTTTCTTAGCAATAACCAGTTTGAATAGATAGTCTTGGAAAATATCTTCTCTTGAAAGTTTACTAAGAATACCAAAAACCTTTCTTTGGGTTCTAATACGTATTTTGGTAACCATTCTTAATTATAAATTATCTATCATGATTTTTCAAAATTAACTTATTTTCTTTAAATTGAAGTCTTGTGCGAAATAGGAAAAATATTATTTTATATAGATTTGGAAAAATAAAAGCTTTTCCTTAAAAAAAAAAAAAAAAAAATTATTCTTAGAGATCTCAAAGATTTGAGAAGATTTTAAATAAAATTAAAATCTCTAAGAATTAATTTTAAAAAGGTAGGATAGCGTTTAATCGTTTTCCAACTTATCTTTTCTATGAAATAAAATTTCCTAACATGCACATTCCAATTTAAATAAGTTTTCTAATTTTGAAAAAATCATGAAAATTTATTTCCAATTAAGAATACCAAAATATCTTGAGGCCACATATGCAATTAATTAAGTGCATATAATAAAAAAAAAAACAAGGGAATAAACAAATAGAAACTTTTCTCATGGCCTTTAGGGATCCTATTGCATATTTGGTAATTAAAATTTAGATAAAATCCAAATTACCAAAAATAGCCCTATAACCAAATATAGGGTTAGTAAATTTGAAAACCCAAAATGCCTAATTGCCACCAAAATGAGCCCAAAAGGAGAGGCCCTAAATTTAGCCCAAACAACCAAAAGGAATTGGACTCATATGCAATCCCATAACACCATGCTCTTTGTGCAACATTGCTTCAATTGACCATATCTCCCTTGTTTCAACTTCAAATTCTAATTTGTTTGAAGCATTAGGTTTATGATTTCCTAAGATTCAAAACCATAGGTGATTTTTCCTGAAAAATCTAGTGTAAGTAGTCCCAATTTTGGCTCAAAGTTGACGTCATTGTGCTACTGTAGACCCTCCATTTTGTCTTATTAACACATGTCCTATTACATGTTCATTTGGTACTTTACAACAATTCCCTAGTGGCCCATTACTGCTCATGTAGCTTATATTTTCTAAGCTACCTTGGAGACTTTGGTTGAGGGACTCATCTAACCTCATTGTGATTCTAGGTAGACTTAATTTAGACTTAGGTTTTTTTTTCCTTCCTTGTTAGGCTCATTTAGATGCACTTGGCCCATTAGGCACCACCTTAGGCCCATTTAGGCATCTTAGACCCATCTAGGCACATCTGACTCACTTAGGCACTTTTCTAGGTTTAGTTTCACTTAGATTTGTTTTCTTGTTTTTCTTTATTTATTTATTTTATTGATTGATTTTAGGATTAAGTGAGTTTTGATTTATTTTATCTTATTTCATTATTATTATTATTATTTGTATTTTATTTTGTGATTGCATGAACGAATTTTTATTTTTATTTTTGGTGGTTTGAGATTGACACTTTGATTATTATTATTATATGTTGCATTAGTTTAATTTCTTTTTTTATTAAATATATCTATTATTTATTTATTTATTTATGTATTATACATTTTATCTATTTATTCATATTTTCTTATTTACTTATTTAATCACTTCTTCAAAATTTAGTGAAACCAATGTTGACTTTTAATCATTTGAATTGTTTCAACTTCATATATGCACGAGATTGCCTAACTAATTTTTAATTGAATAATCTTATTCTTTTTATCTTCTTTTATTTTATTTATCTTCAATTTCATAATTTTATTTTCTTCATTTCTTTCTTTTTATTTTTATTTTGCATGAGGAAACAGGCTGCTAGCTATAGGGAAAGAGGAATGGTGCACGGATGTGAGATTGGAAGAATCATGCACCAATAAAAGAAAGTAGATTTCCTCCATGCATACACATGGAAGGTGGCCACTCCAAAAAAGGAACACGATACGCATGATATGGTATGGGGAATATCTTTGGGAAGGACCCTCAGGCTACTATTGACTTTCGAGAGAATACATGGACCTTTGAAGAAGGAAAATTATCAAAGTTAGTTTTAGAAAGTGAAAAGAAGAAAATTCAGCGTGTATATGGACGGGAATGAGGGTTGTGTTCAGGTAGGGAAAAGGGAAATTCTGAGCGTGATGAAGGAAGTGGGTTTTGGGGGGAGAATACAAAGAAGGAAGAGAAGTTTTTTTTAGAGAAGAAATTTTGAGCATGTGAAAGGGTGGATATGGAGCATTCTGGAAGTGGAAGAATGATGAGCCAACTGCACCGTTCTTGAAGTAAGGGAGAAGAATCCTCTCCATTTGGGTGTTTCTGGTACTAGAAGAAGCATCATCTCCATTTGGAAAGAAAATGCACCAACAGACCTGCCCCACACCTTCATCTCCAGCACTCCGCTACACCGCCATGGCCGTCTCCATGACCACCACTAACCATCCATGAAACCACCCTTCATCACCACGATTGCCATTGCCAAAAATCTCATAGCCCTAACCACCATGTTGTCGCTACCACCCTACCCTATCACTACTAGATCAACAGTTCCTACTACTACACTATTACTTTTTTCTTAGGGGCCCACACATTCTCTACAATACACACGGATGCCACTTTGAGAAGAGAATAGTTCACACACCAATAGAACCTCCACTGGAAGCACCTTCAGCACCCACTCCATGCTGCAGCCAGTTGCCATCTACTCGCACCTCACCACATCAATCGTGCACCATTCAGTTTGTTCTGTGACACCATAGCAGTCTAGAGAGAGTCGACGCATTTTCTCTTTGTCCTTGATCACACCAATGGGGCCTCTACTTGGCCGCCGAGAAAATGGAACTCTGATGGGAAACAAGAAATTATTGCTCTAACCGTGCAACTTCTCTACTGCCCGCAACCCAACTCCGGCGCAAATCGATCCATCAGACTGCTACTACTGCAACCCCATCTTGCTTCAGAACCCTCAAGTGGAAGCCTATTTCTCTAAGGCATACGGTTCTCACCATTTCTCTTCATAGAACAGGATCTGTTGATTCTTCCTAGGTAAAATAATCTTTTTACATTAGATTTTTTTGGAAAAGTTGAAGTTAGGTTTCATTTCAGTTTGGATTCATTATGCCAGGTTGAGTGGTTTTGATTTTTTTTTCTTAACTAGTTTCAGTTTAGATTTGTTTTATCAGAGAGTGGAAGTTTGAATTTCATTCATATTTAACTTTGATCCATTACATAAAGGTTTGAACTTTGCTTAATTTTAGTTTTGATTTATCACATTAAATTAAGGAAATTCAATTTTGTATAGTTTTAGCTTTGATTTATTATATTAGATAAAAACTGATTTGATCTCTATTTAATTTTGGTTTTGATTCATTGCATTAGATTAAGAACATTTGAGTTTTGTTTGGTCTTAGAATTAGATCCTATTTGAGTTTATATGTTTTTTTTTTCAAAATATTAGTAAATAAATTTAATTGATCTCATTCCATTTGTGTCCATGCCTTAGGTATACTTATTCTTATTTCCTAGTTAGTCAAATTTGGGCTCATGAGTCTATCAAATTTCCATTTAATTAGTTTAATAGATTCTCACTTCATTATACCCATATTTTATGTTTGTTGACTTGAATTCCTAATTCACCGTATTCTAGTTTGTAGCCATTTTTTATTTAATTAGATTAATTAATCCAACACTAATTAGTTCATGTTTCAAATGTTATAATTTAAGCTAGTGAATAAATATGATCCTATGAGTTGAAGACTTCCTTTTAAATTTGCTCTAGTTGGTTTTTGATTCATTGTTTTAGGTTTGAGTGTTTTAATATTTTTGTTAGCCAATGTAATTGATCCAATGTGTTAAAGATTCTGTTTTGAATTTACTTGGTTACATCTTTGATTCATCTTTAGGTTTGAGATTTATATATTAATTATTTATTTATTTTTTAATATAATTGATCCCTTAGGTTAAAGATCTAGTTTTAAAACCTGTATTGGTTAGCTTTTAATTTAATTTTAGGTTTAAGTGTTCTTATAAAATTATAGTGTGTTAATATAATTGATCCTATGTGTTAAAGATTTGGTCTTAGATTTGCTTTAGTTAGTATTTAATTCATTTTTTTAAGCTTAGATTTTATTTAAATAATTTTAATTTATTAAGAAAGTTGGTTCCATGTTTGAGAATACATATTTGTTTTTAGTTTACTTTAATTTAGTTTGGTTACTCCATTAATGTCATGTTTAATATACTTTCTAAAAAACAAATGTTAGTTCAGTTGCTTTGTGAATATTATGCATAGTTTACTTTCTTTTAAAAATTGTTGTTTAGATATCCCATTAGTCTGGATATTTCGTGTTCCTATAATTTGTCGTTGTTGGCTTATTGATTCAAATTGAAGGATAAAAAAAAAACAATTTTTTTTTAAGTTATTTAAATTTAGTTTCAATTAAGTTGTTTGCTAATTTATGCTTTTAAAATTCCATGTTTTAGTTTTCTAAATTTAGGATAAGCTGGTATTCTAGGCTCTTTATGTTTGGGTCACTTTGAATATGTTATTTTTATGTGTTTGTAGCCATTTAATTATTATTAGTTTATTGATAAAAGACTGTCCTATATGACTAGTGTGATAATTGATGTTTTTCGTATACTCTTGATCATTTTTACTATGTTATTTAGATACCAAACATACTAGGATTCTTTCCTTTACTAATCATTATCATAACTTTGATCTAACCCCATGTCTTATGGAAGAGCATAATAAGCTATCTATGCTATCCAGGTATGCCCTCCATCACCTACCTTCTAAATTCTATGAATATGTTTGACATTGTGAACTGCGTCTATGTTTGATAGTGCCTAGATGTCTTGATACTCGTTTCATTGTTCGAATATTTCTGATAAAGCACATGCTGCGGGTGTTATACTATTTAATCTAACTTTGATGTTTCTGTGATAGCGCTTGAGAAGCAGTCTAGGTACACACCCTAAATCTTCTTTATGGTTGTGATTGGTTTTCCTATTTGGCATGCTATTTTTTAAATCACCTAGCATACCTAGGTACCCTCACTAAATCAATTAATTTCCCTATTTCCCTAAACTTAGTCAGTAGAGACCTTTGTACGACTTAGAGGGGTGCTACCTCACATTCTTCGTACCCTTGTTAATTTTTTAGTATTTTTGGATTTGGATTTTTCCAGAAATCATTTGAACACCTCCCAAGTATAATGAACCTATTTAAACAATATCCAAGCCATATGAAGTCCCAATTTTTTTTTAAAAGTTCAAATAAGTGTACAATTGGGAGGGTATGAAGAATGTGAGGATTCCTCACATTCTTCATACCCTTGTTAATTTTTTAGTATTTTGCGATTTGGAATTTTATGAAAATAATTTGACCACCTCCTTAGTGTAATGAACCTATTTAAACAATATCCAAGCCATACGAAGTCCCAAAAAATTTTAAAATGTTCAAAGAAGTGAAGAATTGGGAGGGTACGAAGAATGTGAGGACTCTTCACATTCTTCGTACCCTTGTAAATTTGTTAGTATTTTTTTATTTGGATTTTTTCGAAAATCATTTCAACACCTCCTAAGTGTAATGAACCTATTTAAACAATATCCAAGTCATATGAAGTCCCAAAAAAGTTTAAAAAGTTGAAACAAGTGGAAAATTGGAAGGGTACAAAGAATGTGACGATTCCTCACATTCTTCGTACCCTAGTTGATTTTTTAGTATTTTTCGGTTTGGATTTTTCCGCAAATCATTTTACCACCTCCTCAACGTAATGAAACTATTTAAACAACATCCAAGCCATATGAAGTCGGAAAAACTTTTAAAAACTTAAAAACAGTGGAGAATGGGGAGGGTACTTCCTCACATTCTTCTGGCCCTTGTTAATTTTTTAGTATTTTTGGATTAGGATTTTTTCGGAAATCATTTGAGCACATCCTAAGTGTAATGAACCTATTTAAACAATATCCAAGAAATATGATGTCCCAAAAAATTTTAAAAAGTTCAAAGAAGTGGAGAATTGGGATGGTACGAAGAATGTGATGATTCCTCACATTCTTCGTACCCTTGTTAATTTTTTTAGTATTTTTGGATTTTGATTTTTCTGGAAATAATTTGAACACCTCCTAAGTGTAATGAACCTATTTAAACAACATACAAGCCATGTGAAGTCCCAAAAAATTTTAAAAACTTCAAAAAAGTGGAGAATGGGGAGGGTAGTATTTTTGGATTTGGATTTTTTCGAAAATCATTTGACCACATCCTCAGTATAATGAACCTACTTAAACAATATCCAAGCAATATAACATCCAAAAAAATTTTAAAAGTTCAAAGAAATGGAGAATTGGGATGGTACGAAGGATGTGACGATTCCTCACATTCTTCGTACCCTTGTTAATTGTTTTAGCATTTTTGGATTTTGATTTTTCCGGAAATCATTTGAACACCTCCCAAGTGTAATGGCCCTATTTAAACAATATCCAAGCCATATGAAGTACCAAAACTTTTTTAAAAGTTCAAATAAGTGTACAATTGGGAGGGTATGAAGAATGTGAGAATTCCTCACATTCTTCATACCCTTGTTAATTTTTTAGTATTTTGCGATTTGGAATTTTATGAAAATAATTTGACCACCTCCTTAGTGTAATGAACCTATTTAAACAATATTCAAGCCATACGAAGTTCCAAAAAATTTTAAAATGTTCAAAGAAGTGAAGAATTGGGAGGGTATGAAGAATGTGAGGACTCTTCACATTCTTCGTACCCTTGTAAATTTGTTAGTATTTTTGGATTTGGATTTTTTCGAAAATCATTTCAACACCTCCTAAGTGTAATGAACCTATTTAAACAATATCCAAGTCATATGAAGTCCCAAAAAAGTTTAAAAAGTTGAAACAAGTGGAAAATTGGAAGGGTACAAAGAATGTGACGATTCCTCACATTATTCGTACCCTAGTTGATTTTTTAGTATTTTTCGGTTTGGATTTTTCCGCAAATCATTTTACCACCTCCTCAACGTAATGAACCTATTTAAACAACATCCAAGCCATATGAAGTCGGAAAAACTTTTAAAAACTTAAAAACAGTGGAGAATGGGGAGGGTACTTCCTCACATTCTTCTGGCCCTTGTTAATTTTTTAGTATTTTTGGATTAGGATTTTTTCGGAAATCATTTGACCACATCCTAAGTATAATGAACCTATTTAAACAATATCCAAGAAATATGATGTCCCAAAAAATTTTAAAAAGTTCAAAGAAGTGGAGAATTGGGATGGTACGAAGAATGTGATGATTCCTCACATTCTTCGTACCCTTGTTAATTTTTTTAGTATTTTTGGATTTTGATTTTTTTGGAAATAATTTGAACACCTCCTAAGTGTAATGAACCTATTTAAACAACATACAAGCCATGTGAAGTCCCAAAAAATTTTAAAAACTTCAAAAAAGTGGAGAATGGGGAGGGTACGAAGAATGTGAGGATTCCTCACATTCTTCTGACCCTTAATTTTTTAGTATTTTTGGATTTGGATTTTTTCGAAAATCATTTGACCACATCCTCAGTATAATGAACCTATTTAAACAATATCCAAGCAATATAACATCCAAAAAAAATTTAAAAAGTTCAAAGAAATGGAGAATTGGGATGGTACGAAGAATGTGACGATTCCTCACATTCTTCGTACCCTTGTTAATTTTTTTAGCATTTTTGGATTTTGATTTTTCCAGAAATCATTTGAACACCTCCCAAGTGTAATGACCCTATTTAAACAGTATCCAAGCCATATGAAGTACCAAAACTTTTTTAAAAGTTCAAATAAGTGTACAATTGGGAGGGTATGAAGAATGTGAGGATTCCTCACATTCTTCGTACCATTGTTAATTTTTTAGTATTTTGGGATTTGGATTTTTACGAAAATAATTTGACCACTTCCTAAGTGTAATGAACCTATTTAAAAATTATCCAAGTCATACGAAGTCCCAAAAAATTTTAAAAAGTTCAAAGAAGTGCAGAATTGGAAGGGTACGAAGAATGTAGGAGTCCTCACATTCTTCGTACCCTTGTTAATTTGTTAGTATTTTTTTTATTTTGATTTTTTCGGAAATCATTTCAACACCTCCTAAGTGTAATGAACCTATTTAAACAATATCTAAGCCATATGAAATCCAAAAAAAGTTTAAAAAATTAAAAGAAGTGGAGAATTGGGAGGGTACGAAGAATGTGAGGATTCCTCACATTCTTCGTACCCATGTTAATTTTTAGTATTTTTCGGTTTGGATTTTTCCGCAAATCATTTGACCGCCTCTTCAGCGTAATGAACCTATTTAAACAATATCCAAGCCATATGAAGTCTTGAAAAAGTTTAAAAAGTTCAAAAAAGTGGAGGATGGGCAGGGTACAAAGAATACGAGGATTCCTCACATTCTTTTTACCCTTGTTAATTTTTTAGTATTTTTGGATTTGGATTTTTTCAGAAATTATTTGACCACATCTTAGGTATAATGAACCTATTTAAACAATATGCAAGCAATATGACATCCAGAAATTTTTGAAAAAGTTCAAAGAAGTGGAGAATTGGAATGGTACGAAGAATGTGACGGTTCCTCAAATTCTTTTAACCCTTGTTAATTTTTTAGTATTTTTGGATTTGGATTTTTTTCGGAAATCATTTGACCACCTCCGAAGTATATTGAACCTATTTAAACAATATCCAAGCAATATCAAGTCCTAAAAAATTTTAAAATGTTCAAAGAAGTGGAGAATTGGGAGGGTACAAAGAATGTGAGGAGTCCTCACATTCTTCATACCCTTGTTAATTTGTTAGTATTTTGGATTTGGATTTTTTCAGAAATAATTTCAACACCTCCTAAGTGTAATGCACCTATTTAAACAATATCTAAGCAATATGAAGCTCGAAAAAAGTTTAAAAAGTTCATAGAAGTGGAGAATTGGGCGGGTACGAAGAATGTGAGGAGTCCTCACATTCTTCATACCCTTGTTCATTAGTTAGTATTTTGGATTTGGATTTTTTCGGAAATAATTTCACCACCTCCTCAGTGTAAAGAACCTATTTAAACAACATCCAAGACATATGAAGTCCCAAAAAAGTTTAAAAACTTCAAAAAATTGGAGAATTGGGAGGGTACGAAGAATGTGAGGATTCCTCACATTTTTCTGACCCTTGCAAATTTTTTAATATTTTTGGATTTGGATTTTTTTGGAAATCATTCGACAACCTCCTAAGCATAATGAACCTATTTAAACAATATCCAAGAAATATGAAGACCTAAACAAGTTTTAAAAGTTCAAAAAAGTTGAGAATTGGGATGGTACGAAGAATGTGAGGATTCATCACATTCTTTGTACCCTTCTTAATTTTTTAGTATTTTTGAATTTTGATTTTTTTGGAAATCATTTGAACACCTCCTAAGTGTAATGAACCTCTTTAAACAATATCCAAGCCATATGAAGTCCCAAAAAGTTTTTAAAAGTTCAAAAATGTGGAGAATTGGGAGAATACGAAGAATGTGAGGATTCCTCACATTCTTCGTATCCTTGTTAATTTGTTAGGATTTTTGGATTTGGATTTTTTTGGAAATCATTTGAGCATCTCCTAAGTATAATGAACCTATTTAAACAATATCCAAGCAATATGAAGTCCCAAAAAATTTTTAAAAGTTCAAAGAAGTGGAGAATTGGGATGGTATGAAGAATGTGAGAATTCATCACATTCTTTGTACCCTTGTTAATTTTTTATTATTTTATTATTTTTATTTTTTCGGAAATCATTTGAACACGGCCTAAGTGTAATGAACCTATTTAAACAATATCCAAGCCATATCAAGTTACAAAAAGTTTTTAAAAGTTCAAAAATGTGGAGAAATTGGAGGATACGAAGAATGTGATGAATCCTCACATTCTTCGTACCCTTGTTAATTTTTTAATATTTTGGGATTTGGATTTTTATAGAAATTATTTGACCACCTGCTAAGTGTAATGAACCTATTTAAAAAACATCTAAGCCATATGAAGTCCAAAAAAAGTTTAAAAAGTTCAAAAAAGTGGAGAATTGGGAGGGTACGAGGAATGTGAGGACTCTTCACATTCGTCGTAGCCTTGTTAATTTTTTAGTATTTTGGGATTTGGATTTTTACAGAAATTATTTGACCACCTACTAAGTGTAATGAACCTATTTAAACAACATCCAAGCCATATGAAGTCCCAAAAAAGTTGAAATAAAAAAAAGTAAAGAATTGGGAGGGTATGAGGAATGTGCGGAGTCCTCACATTCTTCGTAGCCTTGTTAATTTGTTAGTATTTTTGGATTTAGATTTTTTCGGAAATCATTTCAACACCTCCTAAGTGTAATGAACCTATTTAAACAATATCCATGCCATATGATGTGCCAAAAAAATTTTTAAAATTTAAAAATGTGGAGAATTGGGAGGATACGAAGAATCTGAGGATTCCTCACATTCTTTGTACCCTTGTTAATTTTTTAGTATTTTGGGATTTGGATTTTTATAGAAATCATTTGACCACGTACTAAGTGTAATGAACCTATTTAAAAAAAATCCAAGCCATATGAAGTCCAAAAAAAGTTTAAAAAGTTCAAAAAAGTTGAGAATTGGGAGGGTACGAGGAATGTGAGGACTCCTCACATTCTTCGTAGCTTTCTTAATTTTTTAGTATTTTGGGATTTGGATTTTTATAGAAATTATTTGACCATCTACTAAGTGTAATGAACCTATTTAAACAACATCAAAGCCATATGAAGTCCCAAAAAAGTTTAAAAAGTTCGAAAAAGTGGAGAATTGGGAAGGTACGAGGAATGTGAGGAGTCCTCACATTCTTCATAGCCTTGTTAATTTGTTAGTATTTTTGGATTTGGATTTTTTCAGAAATCATTTCAACACCTCCTAAGTGTAATGAACCTATTTAAACAATATCCAAGCCATATGATGTCCCAAAAAGTTTTTAAAAATTCAGAAATGTGGAGAATTGGGAGGATACGATGAATGTGAGGATTCCTCACATTTTTTGTACCCTTGTGAATTTTTTAGTATTTTGGGATTTGGATTTTTACATAAATCATTTGACCACCTCCTAAGTGTAATGAACCTATTTAAACAACATCCAAGGCATCTGAAGTCTTGAAAAAGTTTAAAAAGTTAAAAAAAAAAAGTGGAGAATTGGGAGTGTATGAAGAATGTGAGGATTCCTCACATTCTTCGTACCCTTGTTAATTTTTAAATATTTTTCTATTTGGATTTTTCCGTAAATCTTTTGATCACCTCCTAAGTGTAATGAACCTATTTAAACCATATCCAAGTCATATGAAGTCCCAAATAAATTTTAAAAGTTTGAAGAAGTGGAGAATTGGGAGTGTACGAAGAATGTGAGGATTCCTCACATTCTTCGTATCCTTGTCCAATTTTTTAGTATTTTTGGATTTGCATTTTTCTGAAAATTATTTGAAAACCTCGGAAGTGTAATGAACCTATTTAAACAATATCCAAGCAATATGAAGTCCCAAAAAAAAAAAATTGAAAAAGTTCAAAGAAGTGGAGAATTGGAAGGGTAGGAAGAATGTGAGGACTCCTCACATTCTTCCTACCCTTGTTAATTTGTTAGTATTTTTGGATTTGGATTTTTCTAGAAATCATTTCAAACCTCCTAAGTGTAATGAACCTATTTAAACAATATCCGAGCCATATGAAGTCTCGAAAAGTTTTTAAAAGTTCTAAAATGTGGAGAATTGGGAGGATACGAAGAATGTGAGGATTCCTCACATTCTTCGTACCCTTGTTAATTTTTTAGTATTTTTGGATTTGGATTTTTTCGGAAATCATTTCAACACGTCCTAAGTGTATTGAACTTATTTAAACAATATCCAAGTCATATCAAGTCCCAAAAAACTACTTTTTAATTTGTCGAGGACAATCTATGCATGAATCTAACATTTTATCACCTTACTTCATTAACTATTAAGCGGTTGATCAGAAAAATGCTATCGGTTTACTCATATTATCAGGTGGTAGGCACTGCGATTTCTAATGCTGAAGCATCAAAATGGGCAGTGTCTAGTAGTTGCAAAAAAATTTCAACCGCTTCATATGGTGGTCGACTAGTACACGAATATTTTTTACATGTCATTTATGTTTTTGACCCGGTGATTCATACACTCAAATGGTATTACCCAATTATGACATAGATTGCCCAATTAATAATAGGGATCGAAACTGGGAGTTTTATATATAAGAGGAAAAAAATAAAATAAAAAACCTTTTTCTTACCTCCAATGCTTTGGCTTTTCATATGTTGTAACATAACCTTATTCATCATTCATGAGATGATATCACCCCACCTCATAATGTATAAAACACTATTACTTTTACCCATGCACATTATTTAGCCTAGTGGAGATAGGGCGATGGGAAAAAGTAATGACACATAGGGGGGAGGATGAGACCAAAGATTGAGGAGGTTTTTCGAACTTCATAAGGCAATATATTTTATCTTTAGAAATAAAAAAAATGAAAAAGAAAAAGAAAAAAGAAAGCACCATTCAAATATATTAGTGTGACTAAGGACATGTATGATGAAGCAGGGATTGGTCTGAAAAGAGGTGGACAGGGCACATCAATTTCCAGTTGTGAGGTGCTTCATTGGGAATTCCCATTAAGCCTTCACCTTTCTTCTTAAGTTATAGACAAAATTACTAGAGATGTTCAATAAGTATGACTATTGTAGTTCATCGAAGTAGAGGAAGGATTGTCTCAAGTTAAATATTGCAAATTAAATCACATTGAGGGACCAGAGCTTGACTCCTAAGTATTTTGATAACTTTTTGAAAAGGTACAACTTCTTCTTTGTATGAAATTGACACATTTGCATTCAATCAGATTTGATCTCATAGAATATGTAGAAAATTGATAAAATGAAGTCAACTTACAAACCTAAATGTGGAGATCCCATGCATAGACTTTAAATCATAAACAATGACCTACCTTAAAGCTCTAACAAAAGAGTAAAACCTCAACTCAAACAACGATGTCAAAATATGGATTGCCCAATCGAATAAACAAGCATTTTAAATTATAAGATTCATATCATTTACCCCATAAAAATTTTATTCCCTATGCATATACTACTTGATAGAGTTCACCACCAGGTCAACCTAGTGTCATTGCATTCACCATCATCTTTGACCTTTTTCCATAGATTATCCATACCTTGTGTACTACTATTTTTAACTTCCATGTTTGGAGGACAGAAATTCAACCTTAAGGCCTTCAATTCCAGCTTTATTATCTATGCACCTACTCATAATAGATATAATTGCTAGCACCCGCATAAAAGTTGGTTTATATGGATGTTTGATTAGCACAATGATGTATCTTCAAAGCAAGAGCAATTATGATCATGCTCCTTTTATTCTGCAGTGATAGTACTGAGTATGTGAACTAAGATGGAATTCATTACTTAGAGGTTGCAAACCAGTATGTCTCATCACAAATACTCAATGTAAAATATTTTGATCCCTCCTTCTCAGACAAGATGTCTTTCCTTCTTCCCCTTAAGTTCTAAATGTGCAATGCCCTTATTCCTATGGTTTCATTCCAAATTTGACAAGCAATGCTCAGTTTCAATGAAAGCCACAAATGCTTATATAGCACTTGGTTCTTTATTTTAATACATTGCATAACAACTTCCTTAGGGCTTTGACTATTTAATGTGTAATGATTCTATGTTATTACTTGAGGCAGTGTGCTCTTATTACTTTTTCAAAAGAGGAAATGGGGTTTAGATAATGTCATCTGGTGCATGACTCAAGGAAAAGGTTTATGATACTATATATATAGTGGGTAATTTGACCCAAACAAATCCCATTACATATGGTATAACAGTTGATCCCCGTTTGATCTAGAAGAGAAAAGCATCAACCAAATGAATAAATATATTTTTCACCCTAACAGGGAGCATAACCTTAGTAAAAGTTTTGGAAATTACCTACAAATGTCATCACAATTTTCATATCTCAAGAGCACTAGCTATTATATGCCGACCAAAAATTATAAAAAATTTCTTACCTATAACTTTTAACCCCATTCACTTGCTCTTTCAAATGATATCCTATATACCAAAACTCTACACTAAACTATGAAAAAAAGCATAGACCAAACCAATGTTCTCATTGTTTGTATATGATTCACTTGCAGATTAGGTATCAGACAACTCCATCTATTCAAATCATGAAAAGGGTGTTGCAGAATGAGTTCAAATTACAAGATACTAAAATGGTATAGATACACAAAAAAATAGCATATCGAATGCAATGGGCTTTCCATTTCTATCTCCATATTTGGATTCAGTTAGTATGCCGAATTTCCCAGAATGATGCAATTTTGCTGCTACAGGGTCCACTATACTACATGGTGCATCTTCGGTCATCCCATTTTCATTTCGAGTTCAGGTGGCTCAATTTCTGTTATTCACAAATCGGGTTCTTGAATTGCTAGCTCAAGGTATGGATTCTAACCATGTAAAAGTTTTAAGTTGCAGCTGCATGATTGTTCATATAATTTCTTTCAACTTGGCTAAGGAGAACATGAAACAATTTTCAGCAAGAACTTCACAAATACCATGTTGTGGCTTCACTTTGTTGTAGACAAAGAGTATGAGAAGTGTGTGGCCCTACAAGATTATTTTCAGAAGAGACTTTACATGTTTGATATAGGCTAGAATGATCTCGCCTTTGCCTTCTATTCCACGCATGCTTAATCTGGAAATCTCAAAGAGTACTTGAAATCAAGGGTTTTGCCTCGTTCAACTGCTGTTAAGAGGCCATTTTTTGCCCTTTGCCTAAAGCATGGTGTTGTGCTCTAACAAAGGTGAGAAAGTGAATCACCCATTTCTTTAGAACCTGTTTCTTTGGGATTATGGCACAAATTAATTCAATTGATTGGTATTCCTAGGGTTCCTCTAAGAGTACTAATGATTTGATCATCATTGGTTATAATGGTCTAGATAAGAATTCTAGAGGTAGAGTACCACAGCCAGGGGAGATGTTTGTTATCCTCTAAATGATTTGGCTAGGGAGAAAGGCGATTTCTACGATAGACAAAGATCCCCTTGGTAGGTGCAGTACCTTATCGATGACAAAGGATTCTCAAAACTTTCAGGGCATTCCCTTTAAGTCTACCATGCAGAACCCTAAAAGGACATGTCATTGGAACCCCCTTCATCTAGCTGTTTTAAGCTTAGAATCAGTCTCAGGCCCCAACCAGTCACTTTTTCTTTATTTTTGCTAATCTAAAACCTTAACTCCCCAAACCATAAACCTCATTTCACCTTAAAGTCTTCACATGAAAACCCCAAAGCTTAATTTGTTTGTCCAAATATTTAGCAATCTGTCTTACAGAATTCCAGTAATTTACTTTTTTTAGACCATTTACTTCCCTTTCACTATATGTTCTGTCCTCCTCTTTACTTCTTATGATCCCAAACCAACTAAGTTAGAAAGTTTTCTCCTCAAGCCATCACACATCACATAATTCTACATAAACGAAAATGAAAGCCTATATCAAGTGACTGCGTTCATCAATACTGACAAGATCGATAACCCAGTTCAAATAAATTTGTCGTCCCACTCTTCATACAAAGGGCTTGAGGTTCTCACCAAAGGCATGCAAATTTTAAAACCTCTAATCAAACAACAATGTCCAAATATGTTTTGATGGATCGAATAACAGACATTTTCAATTATAAAATTCATATCACTTACCCTAAACAAATTTTATTCCCTATGCATATATTATCTGATAGAGTTCACCACTATGTTAGTCTAGTGTCATTGCATTCACCATCATCTTTGACATTTTTTCCATAGGATTATCCCTACCTTGTGTACTACTTTTTTTGAACTTCCATGTTTGAAGGACAGAAATTCAACCTTAAGGCCTTCAATTCCAACTTTATTATCTATTCACCTTCTCATAATAGATAAAACCGCTACCATGCAACTAAATGTTGGTTTATATGGATGTTCGATTAGCACAATGATGTCCCTTAAAAGCAATAGCAATTAGATGTAGCAAAGGACCAAATTGCCTATCAATACAACAATCTATGGGGGAAACCAATCAGATTAAAACTTATAAAATGAAATCTTAACCGGTCGACCGGTTAGATTCTCTCGATTGACTACTTATCTCAACCGGTAGACACTACCAATGTGTTTACGCAACACCCAAATGGGCAGTGGCTACCGGTAGCAAAATAAATGGAACCGGTTATTTTGATGGTCGACCAGAATTGGACTTTCCTTTTGTTTTCATTTAGGTATGTGATATGGTGATGATGCATTTATGCATAAATATTAAATACTAAAAAGTAAGAACTTGATCAACTATGCTACATGCCAGACCATTTATGTTTATAGGATATATTTGAAAATAATAGAAATCCATCTATCAATATCATTAAGTAAATATATACTTCCATTAAATTCTTCACTGAAGGAAGTTTCAAGCTCACAAACAATAATTAAGTTATACCTTTGCCATGATCAGCAATGGTATGCCTGTCATGGCCATTGAATAAATTGCTGAATAAGTATGATTGCATAACTATGCACTCAACATAGAACCCAATTTTATAGAATGGAACACCTCCTAAGGGTTAAGTTCTTTTGGTTACAAGAGCCCCTCGCCAAGGGGGAAGTGCTTAAACTTTGTGGATATTATGGACCATGAAAAGCCTTACACAAATACCTTTAAAACTGTATAAGAATTTGTTTGGTAATGCATTTCTGAAGTGTATATAATATTTGTAACAATTCAATTTTTTTATCAAATTATTTGCCTTCAAGCATAAAAAACAACATAATCTTTGTATCTAATCCTTAATAAACACTTAATAAGATTTCCAAGTAGCTCTGATGCCCCTCTCATGCATACTATTGAACACTTTCCATGATTCAAATATATTATTTTGACCAACAGGCTTGGAGCTTGGATTGTATTAAGTAGATACCCAGGACTGAACAACTATTAGGCATTCGTCCATGTGCTTACATCAAGCATAAAACTGATACACACAAGTGTCAATGTGTGCTCGTAGATCATCTACAAGGGTATCCACTTGAACTTTTAGTTGGTCGATCAAGGCCACAAACCTCTCCAATGCCTGAATTGAGCATCCTCTAATAGCCTTGGCAAATGCAGTAGTAGCTGATTGGGAATTGCCAACTTGTCCATGGCTACTATGAGCTCTGGATTGTGGACTTCAATGTTGTCTCCTTCCCTAGTCCATCCTCAACATGTAGACCTTCTCATCAGCAACATCATGAGTAGGTAGTCATAAGTGTGGCTCATATGCTAAGACCAAGAGCTCTCATCAATGGGAGTTGTTTGAGAAAACATGGTTATGTCAAGCTAGAGAACAAAATGGCTAAGGTTACACTCCCTTGGCCAAAAGAGTCTCCTAAGGACCTCATGATGTCTATAGTTCAGGTAGTCTTTATGATCATTTGACCGTCAACACTTCCTTGTTATAAGCATGCATTGTTTGGTGTTTCTTCACCTTTTCATTTTTGGCCGATGTGTCAACTTGTATTGTTTTTGTAAGTATCATTATCAAATACAATGTCATTGACCAAAATATTTTTAAGTATGCTTCCCTATATCGATCAATTCAGGACCACTAGGAATTTCGTGAACTTCATCCACAATGATCAAGACTAGATTATAAGGAAATATTGAGGACACTTTTTGAGTGATTGGTGTTTAGTGTCTGACTGCATTATTTTTCCTACCTTTGATGTACGAGAGCTTTTTAAAATTTGTACCTGCTCAGCTTTCATTCTTCTTTCTATTCATACTGACATCATTTATGAGATGTGTTATTTTTCCACATATATCTTTCTTAACCAAAAAGGCATTAGTCTAACAATATTACATTATTACTTGGAATTCAACGACAGAGCAAGCTACTACAAGTACAACCAAGCTAATCATGATATACGCATAGCGTTGAAAAAAAAAACAAATTCATCTTCTACAATCCTCGAATAACAATCAAAGCAAAACAACGTACAAAATTAATGCATTGAAAATGGATTGGTAAGAAAATGAAAAGGCCTTAAGTTTACTTATGGCCTACTTGGCACAGGTTTAATTTGTAGTGAAGAGCTTTGCTAAAAAGATGTGTAAAGAAGAGGTTTTATTTAACCTCAAGAAATTTGAAATTTTAAAATTTCCTCCTATATAAGCTCTTTTATAAAAGCATATCCCCCATAACTTTTGAAAAGAGGTTTTAGACCTCAATATTCTTCAACTGAATGTGCTTCATTGCATAATCACAAATCCTATAAAGCTCTTTAGCAGTTATGAAGACCTTTTAGGGACTTAAAAATTAGTATTAAATGGGGGCTTAATATTGGTCTTCAACCAGTATGTCATTGCAATTGTCTCAATTATTGAAATCACTCAATGTTCCAGTGTTCTCATTTGGAAAGAAGAAGAAGGCCTTAATATTAAAACCAATATTAATCCTTTTCCTCTTTCCAGATGAGAACGTCGGAATTGCAAGACCAAATTACTATAATTCAAGGAGCTCTATAGGCATTCCCATATTTTATTAATTCCAAAACTGAAATGGAACCAATGGCATATAAAAAACACCACACATGCCCCCTAACCCTTCAATGATTCCTTCCATGCTATGCAGATACTTATCACCCACCATCCCTTTTGCCACTTCCTCAAGTCTAGTAGTAATGATAACCGTATTCCCATTTCTTTTCTGGTCTCTACCAAATTGGATATTGCAATCCCTATCAGGCCAGTTCAATGCCTGGCCTAGACTGAAATACCAATCTCTGGTTTCATCCCATATGCCATCAAGCACAATCAAGTACTTTTTACCCAACAACCGACGGCCAAGGGAGGACAACGGCTCCTCAGTGCTACAACTCTTTTCATGTCCATGCTCAGTAGTCAACTCCACTAACATGTCTTTCACAACTTGCTTTAAGTCTATGTCTGCATCAATCTTTCCTGATAAGCTGGTCCAAAGTGTGGGGAAAAAGGCACCCTGAATATGTTCGTCATAAAAAAGTTGTCGGGCAAGAGCTGTCTTGCCTAAACCTCCAATCCCAACAATTGCAATGTCCTGGAATCCCTCATCAGATTGCAGAAGCCAATTTCGGATTTTTGAGAATTGTCTATCAAAACCTCGTATCTCCGACACATGAGGATACCAAATTTGACTTTGATTTTCTGGATCATGACTTTGACTTTCTTGATCCTCACTATGATCGGGTGAGCCATTGGAGTCTTCTATGCACGGATACAGACCAAGATCTCCCTTGATTCGCACCAGCACCTCCTTGGTGCTTTTGAGAAACCAGAAGTGGAAGAGATTGTAGAAAGGCAAGAGAAACTTGGTGCTTGGGATTGGATGCTTCTCCGAGAAGATGAGGCAGTCGGTGTACACAGCGAGGAGCCGGTAGAGCGTATTCCTCATTTGGATCATTTGGGTAGGCGTGGATGAGGTGATGTCCTTTCTAAGCAAAACGCCCCGAATCCCTTGAAATTGACGATTCATAGGCAGTTGCCTCCCTTGATCCTCTGCTTCCGCTAAGCCATCAATGAATTTATTCCTCAGAAACTCTAAAAAATCTTCCGACATTTTCAAACAACCCTTGAACGCCCAGCCACAGGAATTCGAGCACAACCCTAGTATCTGCTTCTCAGCCTTTTCTACAATATTAGAGTAGATATGATCGGACTGGCCCTGATTATCAATGCATCTGATATTCTGAGGATCATCTCCACATCTCTAGCATTAAATGTAGAGGAAAATGGTTTTCTTTAGTTTGGATGACATGGAAAGTATGATGGAAAAAAAAAATATAAAGGAAAATATTGTAATACGTATGTTGTTGCTGCCTCTAAGTGCTTGGTTATTGTTTTGTATCATTGTTGGTGGCATCAATTTTTGGACGGTTTAACATTGGATTGTTAGAAATATTAGTTCCTACTCTCCTGATTAGAAATGTTACCAGCTTGTTGTTTCTTGAGTTTTCGATAATTTACAAATTGAATTTCAAATTTTTGACTTCTTCTTTCCTTGATTTCTCTTATTATCTATGTTTTTGTGGCTACCGAACAGAGCACAAAGTTCAGTTTGATTGCCTCAGGTGCTTAAGGTGATATGTTTTATATTGATAACATCATGGGGTTGTGGAGTGGCACTCTGTATAGTTGGCTAATTTCAGTGGCTGGCTGCTATTAGAAGTTGTGTAAACCAACTTAAGGATAATCAAGTCTGCAGCTACTTTTACCTTAGTTTTGATACCCGTTTTTACATTTTATCTAGTCCTTTTTGCTCATGTATCTCTACATTGATCATAGGATATATGTATGAATTCTGCATGATTCATTGCAGATAAATGAGTGGTTATTCAGAGGGCAGTGCATTGTAATGGCAGCCTCCATATCATCTTAGCTCATTCAAAACATTGAGCAGTTTATTATAACATCCTTTTTAGTGCAGGATTACCAGCTAGGGAGAAGAGTTCTTAATACTGATATATGTAGTATAGCTCTGATAGGAGTTGTTCTAAAGAGACCCTCTTGTTTTTGGAGAAGGAGAATATGGTGTCACTAAGATACTTTATGTTGCTGCCAGGAGAAAGAATTGTTGTTACGAATAAAAAATATTTTATGTTGTATCTTTTTATTTTTCAGATTTAATTTTTAAATTTAGATTTAGAAAATCCTTTTTAATTTTGAATTTTATATTTTATATAGTAGTTTTTTATTTTTACATTATATGAACATATTTTATTTCTAAATTTTGATTCCGAAAATCCTTTTGAATTTTTTTAAGAGCTTTTTATTAGCTATAAATGTTCCCTTGAAAATGAAAAATAGTTATTACTCGTATATTTTATTTGTATAGCATGAGGAAAATTTTATACATAAATCTTATAATTATTAATAAAAAAAAATAATAGCAAAGACTTTTTTATAAGCAATGTTTTATGTCGAAAAATTCACGCTTTTCAACAGTTTTTTATTGGATTAATTGATTTTATTATTTAATAAATTGATAACCATCTAAGCAAATTGTTGATTTTATTTTCCTTATATTTTTCCTTGACTTCTTTTTGCGGTTAACCAAATAAAAGAAAATAAATTCTTTTTTTGCTTTCCCTTGAATTTTCCATGGATAACCAAACAAGTGAAAAAAATTATATTCCTTTTCTTAACATTTTCTTTAATTCCATTTTTCCTCCCAATTTTCTTTCTCTCGCATTTTCCGGGAACCAGACATAGCCTAACAGAACTAAAACTTATTAAATAGCAATATTCTGTGCCCTTCAAGGTCGGGAAATAGGTTGTTTCCATATGTTGTTCAAAATTACCATACTTCATAACTGTATGAAAAATCAAAATTGGTGATTGTCATGTTTTGAAGATGTTTGGGAAATACAAACCAAGGCTGTCAGTTCAAAATTGGGTAAAAATTCCTTTACATGGGTGGGTCCAAATCCAAGGGTAAACATTATGAAGCCTGAGTTTGTTGAAGCCCAGTATCTTTCAAAAGACTCCCTCACACCCATTGGTCAAGTTGCTGGTTTCTGGTCTAGTGGCCCAGGAAGGTGAACAATGGGCCAAATGTAGAAAGATCATCAACCCAGCTTTCCATCCAGAAAAGTTGAAGGTAATTTTCAATGCCCAGTTTTTAAACGAGAATATTTCACCTTAGTTTCCAGAAAGATCATCAACCCAGCTTTCCATCCAGAAAACTTTCTAATTTTTTTTTTAAAATCATTTTTAATCCTATAAAAACCTGTATAAACATCAGAATTCCCAAATATTTTAGTCATTTTAGTGAAGTACTGGTGACTAGTTTCTCACATACCAAGTGTCCTACCTTTTCCTTTCTTTGTCACATACTCGTATAGTCTTTTTCCCCCTTTCTCCAATGGGCCGTTTCCATAATTTTACCACTGAAAGAGATGTTTTTGGTCTTTATTATTATTGTGTGGTTGAACTTGTTATAGAATATGTTACCGACATTTCATTTGAGTTTAGCTTTCGGTGGAGGGATCACGAGAGTCGGATGTTTAGCCCTATCTTGAAAATTTGACATGGGATGTGATTGCTCGGACAACATTTGGCAGTAGCTACGAAAAAGGAAGAAAAATATTCCAACTCCAGAAAGAACAGACATATCTTGCAATCAATGTTGCAACGTGGGTCAATATCCCATGATGGACGTATGCATAAAATCATAAAATATTTCAAGAAATTATGCTGCTCAGTTTTATGAATATACACAACTCTGCTTGTTTTTCCTTTTTTTTTTTTTTTTGGATTTTTTTAGCAGTGCTTTGGCAGATTTAAGTAGATTTGCTTGAGTTTCTATTTTAAGTGCTTTTAGTGGAAGGGTTTTCTCTAAAAGTATTTTTGGGAGAATAAATTATAGAGTGTTTCTCCAAGAAGCATTACAAATAATTTAATTTTGAACTTTCTAAAAGTATTTTCTAAATTTTGTCAAATGCTTTATTTTTCTTCAAAAATGTTTTTTTTTATATAGTATAAGTGTTTTCTAAAAGCACTGTCAAACGGATTCTTTATTTGCTCAAATTTAGGTTTCAAGCCACCCTTACATTTTCCTAGAGTTTAGTCAACGTTTAATAAATCTCTATGTCCTAGCACACCATATTTAATTTTAGGTAAATTTACTCTTCAATGCATCATTTACTTTCATGAAATGTTGACACCATGAAGCCAAAGAAAAATTTGGGCTTTGGGGAGGAAGCTATAATTTACATACTGATACATAAGCCTAGTAGAATTTAACAGGTTGAACACAACTGATATGAATTTTCTTATAAACCTTTGGGCAAATTCACCTGTGTTGCATTAATAGGGTTGAAAAAACAAGCAAATAATTAAATATATGGAGGGAGATGAAGGCTCCCCTTGAACAAACTTTAAAGGTCTGTCACAAGAGCAAAATTCCCGCATAAATTTTCATGACTATGTGGCGTTTAGAAGCTCTTTAAGATAGTCTACACCTTTCCCTATGAGATGGTAACAACATGCAAGGCAATACATGAGGTTTATAGGGCACCAACCCCAACATGTATTTTATTAACTTACTAAATAAGAATATAAGACTTTAGCCAAATTTCCGTAATAGCTTTGGTGAGTTCAAACTTCCCTCATGATCTCCCTCTCTATATCCCTCTCAAGATTTTCTCTAGCCTTTCCTATTTATAAAGTGGCACCACCCACTCCTTGTTAGACTAGAAGTGCTACTAGTTCTACTAGGAATTTTCCTAGTAAGTTGTGCCAGTAACCACTCCTACTTGGACTTTAAATTCTAGTCCTACTTAGACTATAATTATGTTTGGAATCAAGACTTCTACTCATGCTTGATTTGCAGTCCCACTTTAAGTCCAACTCCTCATGCTGCTATCGCATGCATCTATATATATGGCTCGTGTGTAGGATAAGCCCTCTTTTGACATGTACATCCAGATTGTGTTTGTGCTAGGGCAACATGCTCTTGCATCCACCTTGTTGTTGTTGCAACTCCATGCCTTACCCAAGCCCTCTTTTTAGTGTGACAACATGTCATGGCATTGCACCCATGACTCCCCATGCTTAAGGCATTACATCCTTATGTATTGCATCTAAGTTGGCATCATTGCCCCGCATTGATATGCCCATTCAAGTCTCTCTTGGTGCTATACTTACCATGGCATTGCACCCATGGCTCACCAAGTCATCTCCTTGCATGAGGCATTGCGCCCTTGTATCACCTTGTTGTTGTTATTGGTCACTCGTGACGCCAAGGTGTCACCCCATGAGGCCTTAGGATCACATGGTCCATGTCAAGGGGCTAACAAACCATTTCAACCTGATGTAGTTGATGCCCTTATTAACTTAGACCGTGGATAGGCTTAGACTATCTTTTCAAATTGCCATAACATCACATCTCATTCTGAACTAGCTTCTAATTCAAGACTATCCTTTTATTGAACTAGAAAATCAATTCTTCAATTTTTATTGCTCATTCCCATAGTTCAATGATCCAATATCTTCTCTACCTCACGATCAAATTGCTTTCTAATGATTCACCTTGCCTGTATCCTTCTCGAGACTAGGTTTAAATGATAAGGCTTTAAGAAGCTCGCATGGATCGTGAGGTATACCTTTAGGTTGTTTAGTAACTTCAATTTGTAAGCTACCTATCCCCTTCTACATCACTTTGAAAGGTTCGTCATATTTGGAAATCAACCCCTCTACATAGTCTTGTTGCTAATTTTCTTCCATATATGAGGGGTTAATTTTAGAAATACCTTATCCCCAATCTAAAATTCTAAGGGTCTCCAGCCCTTGTCTACATACTTTTTCATTCTTCTAGATGCCTTCTCTAAGCTCTCATGAGCTTCATCGAGCATTGATTGCCAAGACCTTGCAAATCTATAAGTTGCAGGATAATTACCACCAAAATTTTGCTTAGACACCTCCAATGGCATATCTTTGACAACATTTCCTAGATAAAATATTTATAAATTGGAATTGTGTGAAAGAGAATTTTTATGAAAATAGTTTTTTTTTTTTAATTTGAGAATGGACATTTTATCAAAATTCATTTTTTAATAAAATACTCTCGTAGGAATTTTGAAATTTTCAAATATACATTATCCTGTAACATTGGATTTCCAATTAGGAAATAAATATTTTTGAAATTTCTCAAAGAAGATAATTTATTCATCAAGACAAGCATTAAGTTGTTACCGAAAGGATATATAGTGATTTGATGGAAATAAATTTATTTCACAAAATTTCCTAGAAAAAATATTTATTAATTAGAATTGTGTGAATGAGGAGAATTTTCATGAAAATAGTTTTTTTTTTAATTTTTTAATTAATTAATTAATTAATTAATTTTTTATTTATATTATTATTATTATTTTATTTTTACATTTGAGAATGAACATTTGATCAAAATTCATCTTTTTAATAAAATACTCTCATAGGAATTTTGAATTTTGCATATAGACATTTTCCTGTAACTTTGGATTTCCAATTAGGAAATAAATATTTTTGAAAATTCTCAACGAAGATAATTTATTCATCAAGATAATTATTAATGCTTTAAAAGATCTTTTTCAAAAGGTTAAGTGGGAGAGGGCCATAGGCAAGCCAGTAGCCTCCAAGATTGAGCCCATCTTGATTTTGGGTGCATCATCATTCTAAAGATGGGGCGGCCTAAGGAATCAAGATATATGAACTATCCTTTATGGACAAACTATATATGTTTGTAGTGGGAGTGGTCAATCCTAAAGATGAAACTCTTCACTTGGTAACATTGATGTAAGGATCTTGGTTACACACTTAACTTAGACATGAAGTAGTAGTATCACCTAAAGTGGTCACACTTGCATGGGGTAAGGGCTAAACAAAAAGGGTATGTTGATCAATGCCTTAGGATAACTTTTAAAGTTTGAGGCAAGTTGATCAATTAGAGAGGGTCTCTACCTTGGTAATAAGAGTCATGACCTGCCTAAAGAAGGTTTGATTCTTATAATACTAGGATACCTTGCAAAAAGACATGTAGTTTAAGAGCACTATATTTTTGCTAAATTACTTACCAACTTACATTGAATGTTAAGTTCTTTTTATTAATGCATGAAATTATTATATTTATTGCAAATATCATGTCTTTAACTTATCACCTCTTATTTCATCTTTAAATTGTACTTCATTATAGATTGAAAATAATTTGGATATAGTATTAATTACATAGAAGCTGATTTAGGTAGAGTTTGTTATTTCCTTTGAACAAACTTATCATTAAGTAAGAGAAGCATATCAAAGGTGGCATAAGATGGATGAGAAGACTAAGTCTCCCATACTTGGGTCTTTAGATAATGTGTTGCAAAAGCAACACATGTCTATTGCCACGGTCTATGATATTCTCTTTAAAGTTGCAAGGGTTATTTGGTGATAAGGACAAGTCAACTAGACAAGTTATCCTTAAGACTATTATGAACACTAGGATTCATGTTATCTTAGAGATCTCACCAGATTCCTTTGGGATGGTTAAGTGACCAATCTTTTCTGTTGTACCAAAATACTTAAGCCTAATATGTAGTAGCTCCGACTAAGAAAAATCAAAGAAAAAACCACTATGACTTTTGTAGTATTTTAAGTATCATCCTCAAGGACTGGCTTGGTAGGATTTGTTAATATTAAGGTAAATGAAATGTTTCTGTTTGAATCCTAAAGTGGAAAACAATATGCAAATAAAGTCAAACTAAGTAAAAGAAATTAAATTAATAACAAAATGAATATTGATTTTACATTTGATTTATTCAAGTTTAAGGTTTTCCACAATTCAACTTAGAGTATAGAAATTAGAAAAAACAAGGGTCTTTTAAGCAAAGTGATCTTAAACTTTTAAGGTCTTTGGCCGTTTGCAATCAACTTGAGTTCTATAACTCAAAATTGCATCTGAAACCTAATTTTTCATTTTAAAAACAGATTCCTAAAACCATTAAATGAATGAGATTGATTACTGGTTTAAGATTTGACTTTTTAATTCTTCCTACTCCTTATAGCTTTGTTTTAGGGCAAATAACGATAGGGAAGACCGAGATAACTAATGATCAAGAGTTACCAAGAATCACTAGTATCAGGTAATAACCTACCATATCATTCCCTAAACTAACTCACAAGGATAGGATAAAAAATTGATAAATTGTCACCCAACCCAATAATTAATCTCATTGTTATAATAATTTACCCATTGTTCCTATAAGCTTCTAGCCCTTAGATTTTCATGCTTCAAGCCCCAAGTTGGATTTTTAGCTTCTCGTGGGGATGATGTCACATTCATAATCCATAATAGGGTAAAAATCCATAATTTGAATCAAAAGATACTAAAAATAATACATTTAATAAAGAAAGAAAGAAAGAAAGAAAAAAACAAACCAAACTTCTCATCTTCTTCCATCTCTAATGTAAAACTTTCTGGAAAAAGATCCAAGATACCTAAACCCTAGAACTAAGAGAGTTTAAATAATATCATCAATTACCTAATATGTGGCACACTCTCATTGGCCACTTATTACAAAATAATTACCTAAAAATGACTAAAAAAATAATAAAATGGTGATTTCTAGTCGTGTGGGGCCCATTTAGGGTAGATGAAGTACCTTAGAAGCAATTCTTGAGGTAGAGGATGTGAACATCAAAGTGGCACTAGGTGAATTCGAAACTGAGGTTATTTCGAATTGGATTTCGAATTCATAAATTGGATTTCAAAATCATTTTGAAATGACCCTTCAACTTTGTGTAGTTATTCAAATGGTCATAACTTCTTCATTTTAGCTTTGATTTGTACACCATTTGAAGAGTTGGACTCCTAACTTCCCAAGCTTCAAAACTATATATAGTATGTATAAAATAGAATTCGAAAAATACTCCAAATTTTTCCTCAAATTCAGAGTACATGTTACCACCAGATTTTGAGTTCTAAATTTCCATACAGCTTGATGAATCTTGATTCAAGCCTCATTTCCCATGTTTTCTTGCCTTCTTTCTTACTCCATAATGGTCATTTCTCATATCCCAATCTTATGATATCCTTTTCTTGCCTTTCCCCTTTCTTGATCTTTCAAAATTTAAAGTGATTCAACTTTCACCCTTTTCTTCCCTTGAACCTGAGATAAATCTCCAAAATACAAGTTAAACTTATGGCTAGGGTCTTAGCATCAATTTAGGTCAAGTTGGGTGATTTGAGTGTCCTTTTTCATATCGAATATGTGCCATTAGAGCAAATATTTTGGCTTCAATAAGTAAGAATAAGAAGATTCTCAAAGAGTGGAAGAGTGTTCATATGGAAGTCAAGGTTCTCCATGCTCTTCTACCAAGAAGAAGAATAACTATATCAAAGAAGGAAAGTTCAAGAAAAGGAATGAGATAATAAACTCATGGGTAGTAATTCCTTTGTGACCTTTTAGGACACTAAAAAAGGAATGCTTAGAGTGCCTAAGGATAGATAAGTACACATCATGTTCTCATTATTGAATACATAATGGTGGATCTCACCAATTGTGGTGGATAGATTCCAGGCCCACTATCTGTAGTTCTTTATAGAGTTTTCAGCAAGTGAGAAGGTCACATGATGGGATTGTACTTACCTTAGCTTTAGTTACAAGGTTAGTTGTTCAAGTTAGTAGGAGGTATTACCTATTTTATGTGAGACTCGATTATCACTTTGCCAAGTAATGAGAATAATGAGATCTCACTAAAAAAAGAACCTAACACTAGTCAAACATTTGACTTCTAATGCCTTAGTCATATTAATCTAAATAAGATCCAAAGACTAATTAAGTTTGGACCTTCTTATTCCATAGAATCTTTCAGTTTGTGAATCCTATGTAGATGGTAAAATGACCAAGAGGCCTCTTTATTTTTAAAGGATATGGAACCAAGAAATTTTTGTAGTTAGTGCATATTGATGTGTATGAATCTTTTTGTGTTTATGCATGGAAAGTATGGGTATTTGATCATTTTACTAATAAATACTCTAGGTTTGGATATGTAGAAAGAAAATCTGATGCCTTGGATACAATCATTGAATTTTAGGTAGAATCGGATAACTTATTAGGCAAACATATCAAGGCACTTTGATTAAATCAAGGTAGCGTGTCTAGTAAGTTTGATTCCTTCTATAAGGAGCACATGATAATATCTCAATTATGTGCACCAGGGACTCCATTAAATGGAGTAATGGAAATAAGATATCAAACTTTGATAGACATAGACTAATCGATGATCGGTTTCTCATTACTTCCCATAATCTTTAGGGATATATCTTAGTATGTAATACCTCTTTTTGTAAGAGGTGTATTAGTTTATAGCATACCCAAGAGAATTTCAAGATTTTTACTTTATAATCAAGATTATTAGAAGGTGTTTATTACTACAAATACCAGATTTCTTATTAAGACTATATGATACATAATAAGGCAAACAATGATATAGATTAGACAATACTAGAAGATAGTCCCACTATACATAAGATACTATGGATCCAATACTAACCATTCCTGCTTCTAGTACATTGATGCCTCGTCGTAGTAGGAGGGTTGTTATACAACCAAACCGATTCATGTATTTGGGATAGTATTTTGAGCCATTCTAGAGGAATATGAGATCGATCCCATAAATTACAATGAAGCAATGAGTGATGTGAATGCACTTTCTTAGCAAAAGGCTATGGAGGTAGAGTTAGAATTCTTATGATTTTAATGTAGTCTGGGTTTCTATAGAAGGATTTGAAGGGATAAAACCCATGGGTGTAAGTTGATCTACAAGAGGAACAAAGGGGCAGATAGAAAAGTTGAGATTTATATGGCTAGGTTATAGCTAAAGGTTATAATTTGAAACATTATTTCAACTATTGGAAACCTTTTCACTAGTAGCCATACTCAAATCCATTAAATTACTCCTATCTGTTGCAGTGTATCTCATTTATGAGATATTACAATAGGATGTCAAGATAGTGTTCTTAAACAATTATCTTGATATCAACATCTATATGATGTAACTAGATATTTTCATATCAAAGGGCCTTGTGTGTACAAGAAACTGCAGGGAAGCATGCTGGTGTTCTAGGACCCTATAGGTAGATGATAATCTACTCATTGAGAATGATGTGGGGATATTTTCATCAATTAAGATCTGGTTGTCTACTTGGTTCTAGATGGAAATCTAGAAGGGGCATAATATATTCTTGGGTTTGAAGTCCTTAGGGATTATAAGAATAGGACAATTGTGTTATGTTAAACATATACTCAAGTATCTTTTGAGAACAAGGAATTATCTATTTGTGCTCCAAAGTGTTGCGATAGTTTAGAAGGTGATGTGATGGTTGACACGATGCCTTCTGTGGAGAACTTAATGGATTCCTTAATCCACCAACACATTGATAGGGAGAGTCTTTGTTGCTCACAAGGATAGCATAAGTTTTAGATGAGTATCTAGTATGCTTTATATGTATGATGCTTTGAGGGCCAGTGGGAAAATGTTAGGATAGAGCCCTTAAAAGCATGACTAATGTAATAAATTTGGAATTTTTTATTTATTTAAGAATATTCCAGTTTCACTTTTATCTATCCTTATTCCATGTATTATACTTTATGAGCATTCTTGTCTACATTTTTTGCATTTTACGTGACTTAGGTGCATTAGAAGTTACACAAAATATCCAAATCATGGGTTCCTTATAATAGTTGACTTGTTCACTGTCGGTTCATGGGTCTAGGCAACCCATTAGAGGTTGTAGTGCACCACCTCCTAATTGGAGGGATGGCTAGTCTTAAGTATCGGGATGGTTTCCCATGGTGAGTGAACTAATGTGTATGATTACATATTGGACATGACATACGGTGAGTCATGACATAAGGCTATCAAGTAGCCATGACCTCACTAAACTGTTTCATTTCATTGTCTTTCCACCTTAAGAGAATATCGAGCTTGTACTAAAGTTAGTAGTGACTTTGACCTATGGGTGAAATCGTAAGCTGATCATATATTCCCTATGGATTGGGTTACTATTGATGGGAGTTGGTAGCAATAGGTATTATCAATAAAGGCACCATGATATCTCATGGGATTGAGACAGTGTGTCCCCTTAGGTGATTTTAAGGAAGTATGTTCATGGAAACTATGGCCATAACAGTTCCTTAAGTGGAACTTGACATAGGCTCTTTGAGAGTTCAGACATGTCAATTGAATACATAATATAAGGATCTGTAACTTAATGATAGTAGAGGTAGTCTTGAAAGGCTGATAGATTTCACCTTGTTAGACTACAAACACCAAGTCATGGAGATTGAACACAATGGATATCAGGTCACGAACCTGAGTACATAGTGCCTCATTGTTATTTACATAGGATACTGGAGTTTAATTGATTATCTATAGTGGGATGTCAAAGCAACTTCATAATTGGATTCTAAGGGAGCTAGTACTTCTATGGGTCCCGATGGTCCACGTTTTGAGCTCAAATACCTCGTTGGCATGAATTATGAAGGTCAGATTGGCTGTAGGTTCACTTTTGTGCATAAGTGCATTTTGGTAATTACACAAGGTTGTACATGGGTAAGTGAATGAGCTCTTTGGATTGGGCTAATTGATTAATTAATAGGCCTTATTAGGTTAATTAATCAATTAGGACCCATTTTGGGCTAGATTAAGTGACCTAAGCCTATGTGGGCTCAAGTCACTTATGCCCAATTAGGAACCCTATAAATACCCTATAGGGGTTAGGGTTTCTATAACTTTTTGTCTTCCACCATTCAAAGAGAAAGAGAGTCATAGCCCTTGCCCTCTTTTCCTCCCCACCAAAAGTGTGCTAAGAACAAACCAATGTTCAAACAAGAATACATAAAAAAAAAAAAAAAGATCCTTTTTATAATTTAAAAATGGTTTGCAAATGAAATTGAATTGTTGCTTTTTGACAAGTTTGAATGGGTAAAATGATGGATTTCAAATATAAGAGACCAAAATGTAAAACAAGCAAAAGGTTGAAGGTATGTATTAAGTATATTTTACTTACCATTTTTTAAAAAGGTGATTACCTTTTTTCTTAAGAGGTATATCAGTTTATAGGATATATAAGAGGATTTTTGGGTCATTACCTTTATAGTTAGGATCATCAAAAGATATTTGTTAACACAAATGTCAAATTTTTTATGAAGACTATATGATAAGGAATAAGGCAAAGAATGATATAGATTGGAATGTGTACACTCTAAGTGGTTTTTGTTACTTCTATAGCAACAAAGGAAGCCTTTTGGCTTATCGGTATTTATATTGTCTATATTGTCTAGGATACTGTTATTTGGGATGGTGGCATAGTCCAAAGAACTAAAGTACCACTATAAGAGGGAACATATAGAAAAACAAGTGATACCTTGTTGTGGGATGGTATAAAAAGGTGACGTAACTATAGAGTAGATTTTTTCTATAGTACCTAGTCTACTTTTGGGGCTAGTAGAAGTTTGTTCGAATTGAGCCCTTAAAAGCAAGACATGATGTAATAAAGTTAGACTTAACTAAGTAAGACATGATATAACAAAGTTAACTTAACTATCCCGTTGTTATCCCTATAGTATATTGACATTGATTTGAGCATTCAACCCATGTTTCTTACATTGTACATGATTTGGGTACATTAGGAGTTACATAAAAGTATAAGTCATGGATTCCTTGTAAGTAGGTAAGTTGTCCACAGTTGGTTCATGAATTTGGGCAATCCAATCGAGACTATAGTGCACTAACTCCTAATTGGAGGGACGACTAGTCTTGGCCATTGGGATGAGTTTCCTATGATGAGTGTATTAGTGTATGTGATGCACACTAGATAGAACCTACAGTGAATCATGACGCAAGGCTATCAATTGTCATGATTCACCAAGCTACTATACTGCATAGACTTTCAACCTTAGAGGATATTGAGTTTATGCCAAAATTAATAGAAGACTTTAACCTATGAGTGAAAGCCTAAAGTGGTCATATATTCTTATGAATTGGGTCACTGTTGATGGAGGTTGATGACAATAGGTAGTCTCAATAGAGGCACCATGATATCTTATGGGATTGAGACAATATGTCCTCTTGGGTGATCTAGAGGACATGTGATCATGAAATTTATTGCCATAGTAATTCCTTTAGTAGAATTTGACATATGCTCATTGGAGATAGAGTATGTCATTTGATCACATAATAAGTGAGATCTGTAACTAAAGGATTTCAGGGGTAATTTTGATAGGTGACAACACTACCTTATTAGATTACAGACATCGGTTTATGGAGAGTTTGCATGCAATAGATAATAGAACACAAACCCAAGTATTTGGTGTCTTGTTGTAGTATACATAGGGTATTAAAGTGCAGTTGACTCTTTGTAGTGAGACGTTGAATCAATTTCAGAATTTGATTCCAAGAGAGTCAGTTCTCCTATGGGTCCCAATGGTTCTTGCTTTGAGTTCATCTTTCTTGATGATGTGGTTTATAAGGGTCAAATGAGTTAAAATTAAAAGATTAAAATATTCAAAAGTTGGTGAAGGTACAAAGAATGTGAGGATGGTACAAGAAATGTTAAAAGGGTATGAGAATTTTGTTTTTTCATTTCTTATACCATCACATTTCATGCACCCTCTTCACATTCTTCACACCCTTGACATTTTTTGTACTCTTTAATTTTTTTGAAAATTTTAATTGTATGTTTTTTTTTTCACTTCACTCGACAATAATATTGTGTAAAAAGACTAAATACACTTAAAATTGAAGCAAATAATTTTCGAAAAAAATTGAAAGATTAAAAAATTTAAAAATTACTATAGGTATGAAGAATGTGAGGAGGGTACAAGAAATGTGAGGCACTTCACATTCTTCGTTCCCTCTTCACATTTTTGTACCCTCTAAATTTTTTGAAAATTTTAATTCTAATTTAATTTTTATTTATTTTAATTTTATTTATTTATTTATTTATTTTTACTTCATTTGACAATAATATTGTGTAAAAACACTAATTACACTTGCAATTGAAGTAAATAATGTTTGAAAAAAATTAAAATATTCAAATATTCAAATGGGTCGGGGCATGAAGAATGTGAGGAGGGTATGAAAAATATGACAATCCTCACATTCTTCGTATCCTTATATTCTTTGTAATCTCTAAATTTTTTGAAAATTTTATTTTTTATGACAATAATATTGTGTAAAGATTATCATTGTTTTGGGAATGTGGAATTTATGGAAATAATCTCCAAAAAAATTCAAAGATTGAAATACTAAAAGGTTATCATGTAATTATGATTTAATAGCCTTGTATCCTTTTCTATATTTTACAAAAAGTTTATCGTTTTTTTTAAACTTTATCATTTTACAAAAATATTTTTTCCTAATTTTTATTTATTTTACTACTTGATAAAAAAAAAATCCAAAAAGTTAATTATATAAAATATTTTAACAGATTTTATATAACCGGTTATTGTAAACTATCATAGCAATGTGTGTATGATACCTTAGAGTAAATTTCGGTAACCAAGCATGGCTCGATAATAAAACATATACCATTGACTATATACCATACCTACTACTTCTGGATATCATCTTAAAATAAAACATGAAAAATTAAAAAGAAAAAGCAAAAGAAAAGACCTAATAATGCCCAGCAACACAGTCAGAAGAAATCATGCGAAAACAAACAGCTCAAAGTTACACCTAATTTTCTTTGTTTATTTTGAATGACTGTCATCCACCAGTCATAGCGTTTCAACGCTATCTACTCCTTACCCAATACTCAACTAAATAAAGTTGACTTGGAAGACTCTATCATTGCACCTCTTATGCTTCAATGGTTCCTGTATCTTTTGAAGACAGTGGGAAAAAGGGCTGCTGTTGTCTCTCTTTGGATGAGAGTATCTTCTCTGCCTCGATATAGTTAAATATAATCTTCTATCATGGACATTGCTGAGCATGATGAGGAGTTCACTGTAATGGCTTCTTCTTCATTACAACTCTCGGTAATCGATGCCAGCCCAAACAATATCCACTTCATCAATATGGCGCAGGATACTGATGAATATGCCCCAGTCTCTTCCACTTCATCATTGAAAAGAACTACTACCATCGACACGGCACACCTTACCAATGAATATGTTTCAGTGATTTCATCTTCATCTTTGCGAAGGACTAGCAGCTCCGGTAAGATGCTGAAAGCCATGTTCATGTCCATTTCCGTGTATTTTGGGCATAATTAGTATACAAGTAGAAGTGTAGTTCATTGGAGGTTCAAACTATTATTGAAAGATATAAAGATGTTGATTAGAGGTAAACAAAGAAGTCCAAGAAAATAATTAGCAAAGAAAAGATATCAAGGAAAATGAAATTTTAAAATATTTAATTTTTATATTGAATAATTAAAATAAGTGAAATGAGTAGCATATAAAAATAATTAATTTATTGATTTTAGATGTATTTTATTTCACTTTTTCTTACCTTCTATTTTTTCAATTTACTTTCTTTCCTTTGTATTTTTTGTCAAATTTTCTAAGAACCAAACATAACTTAAATGATTTATTTTTTAAAAAATAATTTTAGCATTAGGATGTTGTGAACTAGAAGAAATATACATATCAGGGAAATCTAGGCTGACCTATACATCTTTTGGTTTTGTGACTGCAGAATTCTATTACTTGGAACTGTACAAAGCTGTGCTCAATGGTGACTGGGAAAGTGCTTCAAAATTATTGAAGAATGATCCACGATCATTGTCCGCCCCAATCGGAACAGATGATTCCCCAGTGCTTCACATAGCAGTTGAGTTAGGAGAGGCCAGAATGGGTTTCGTGGAGAAGTTGGTTGAGTTTATGCCAAGTGAGGCACTGGCTCTGCGGGATTCTGATGGCGCCACTGCCCTTTTCAACGCTGCAAGGGCTGGCAATATAAAAGCAGTCAAGTTGTTAGTGAACAAAAACCCAAGCTTGCCCAATATCTGCCAACGCGACAATTTTGCGCCTCTTCACAGCGCTATTAGGTATGGTCATAAAGAGCTGACTTTATATTTATTAAGCGTCACCAGAGATGATGAACATCCATATCCTTTCTCAAATTCGCCTGGAATCGAACTTCTGCGCAGAGCACTAATGGTGGGGTTTCATGGTGAGCTATATTTACCATCCCCTATCTATTTTCTTGATATGAATTACTGTCGGGTTCCCATGTACAATTTTATAATATGCAGATGTAGCACTGTATCTGGTTGAACATTATCCTGACCTTGCCACATGCCATTTCGATTCCGCCCGCCACGATGCTAATGATTCTGATGAGGATTTTGCCCCTTTGACAGTATTGGCTAAAAGGCCTTGGGCTTTCCCAAGTGGAAGTCGCTTCAACTTATGGCAACTCATAATATATCATTGTTAGTTTCTTTACTCGCTTGCCCCTTTTAAATTGCTTTTGTTTATAAGTCAAGGTATTTTCTTTTATGTTAATCCTGTTTAGCTCTGTCCTATAAATAAAAAAGAAAAAAAACTTGAAAGGAATAATTAATTTTCTGTCTTTGGATGCTATAAAAATGTAAGAAAAATATTACAGAAAAATACAGGAGGAATTTAAAAAAAAAAAATTCTCCATTTTCCCCAGAAAAGTTGGAAACAATTTGGAATTCTGCACTGAGGGTGAGATTGACCAAAAATTTCAATATCACCCATTTCTGTCCAAATGCTCATTCAACTGAATGCTTGTTGGATTATTTTAGTATTGTGGCTATTGACTTCAACAAATTGGCTTGATTGTTCATTTTTATTTAGGCTCAGTGTTTTGGTTTTACCATTCTTTAGAGTTTTCATGTTGCGTTATTGTGTGTGTTCTTGTTTGAGTGCGTGCAAAAGGTAGTGAAAATTACTTCTTTTATATAAAACTTAGAAGACTTCTCGGTTACCTACCCACACCTCAATTGATATGATGGTGGGGTGGACAAAAGTCTCTAAGCAATTATGGTTTTATTTGGGAAGGCGTTTTTCTTCCAAGAAATGATTGCGCAATATAAATGGTTGCTTAAAGGTGTGCAATTTTTAGTTGCGCTCCGTCGGATGCAGCGTTTAAATTATTCTCTTAGGGTGTGGAATTTCAGTCATGCTTTCAAAGTGTACTATTTGAGTTGGGTTAGCGAACCTCAAAAGTGCGCAATTCCTTTATGTCCTACACTTTGTGCACTTTCCTGGTGCTAACAATTTACACCTACTCTGAGTCTAGAGAAATTTATACTTGAGATCTTATGAGATGATAAAGGTTACCCAAATGCATTGAGTGGACTGAGAACATAATAAGGTTCATCTCTCTCTAATTAGGGTCAAAGAAAGGATTTATACCAAAAAGGTTCCTGCTTTAAATGAACAAGAACCACCTTAATAAGGTTCATCTCTCTCTAATTGCTCTTTATATATATATATCCTTACAACCAAATGATTTAGATAAGATTCTTTTCTTGTCAATAGGCCTACACTTAGTTGAAAGAATCATTAAAACAATGCCCAAGTATGCTTCCAAGGTTGCTGACTTAAAACGCTCACAACGAATGCAACAAACTTTTCTCCCCATGGTTACTTATTTTGGTCATTATAACTACTGATAGAGATCATATTGTTTGTAACTAATGCACGGATAAACCAATAGACAGCTAAACTAAGATATGGGAGACTTGATCTCCTCTCACTTAAGAGTGTTAAAGTTTATCTAAGCATGTTAAAAATTAAGTAAATAACTAAAAATGCAAATTTGTAAGTTGAAATTGAAAAACTGTAATGTAAGATTAATTAAAAAGACTAGAAAATTCATTAAACTAGAAATTAGGGAAAGTTTATAATGAAAAGAAAAGATTACAATGTAAAACTAAAAACTAAAATTACATTAAGTTACTCTTATTCCTACTTTTATTCCTATAAGAAGAAAAAACTTATCTACAATTTCACTTTCTATAATTTCTTCCACTTGTCTATTCACAATCCTTCATTTATAGGCAAAAAAACTTTCCCCCTCCCCTCCCTGGTCATTCCAACTACTCCGACACCACTCCATCTAGACTTGTCTCTTCTTATACTAAGGGTCAAGTCCTTTGTCATTGCAATTAACCCACCATCATTCTTGATGTGTTAGCTTATGGTTGGTAGTTGCACCTTTTTCTCTATGTAATTTGGTCTGGGTACATTTTGGTAGTACAATTGAAGACTTTGAGGTATGAACAACATACTACTTTGGTGGGTGAGCCAATCATTAGAAGAATTATTAAGTACTTAGCTATTGTAGAGGTAAGAATGGTTTGTAATTTAGATGACATCAAGGGGTTGCACTACTACACATCCTGTTGACTCAAGTGAGGGGGTGCATAGCATCTTAGCTTAGAGCACTTAAGAGGTTTGCAGATTGAGTTGCTTAAATAGAGTGTAAAATTTGGTCCAAAGCATTAGAGAGGTCTTGTGTGTTTGGTCTTTAAGGTATACATGGGAGGTGCACTATGTGGCTCTACACAAATAAAGAAGTGCGTGATTGAGTCTTGCACGCCTTTTAGGTATGCAATCTGTGTTTCCTCCTTACTTGGGCATTTTTGTCTCTATAAGTTCCTAACAAGGTTCTATTGCACCAAAAATGATGGGAAAAACCTGAATCTTTCTCCGTTTCCCAAGTCCGAATCAGGTTAGGAACATGCATAACTATCTTAGGTTTTTTTCTAAATCCTATGCACAACAGAAAAATAGCATTTTTATACTTTAAAAGGATTCAAAAAGTGCTAACAAAAACTATACATTAGATTCGGGTGTTCCCAAATCAAATCCACATGGTGAAGATGAAAATTGAAATCCCAAAAGTCTCGTAAACCCGAAGTCTTCTGCCTGATGACTCGAACCTTGATCTTGGCACACTTCCGATGATGAGGAAAAGATGATGGAGGTTATGTCTCTCTATCTCTCTGGATGATGAAAGACAAAAGTTATGGAAACCTTAACCCCTAGGGGATATTTATAGGGTTTCTAAGTGGGCTTAAGTGACATGAGCCCACATGGGCTTGGGTCACTTAGTCTAGCCCAAAATGGGTTCTAATTGCTTAATTAACCCAATAAGACCTACTAATTGATCAATTAGCCTAATCCAGAGGCCTTGTTCACTTACTCCTATATAACCTTGCATAATTACCAAAATGCCCTTATGCATAGAAGTGAACCTAGAGTCAATCCAACCCTCATTACCCATGCCAACAAGGTATATAAGCTCATAGCGGGGACCACTAGGACCTATAGGAATATTGGCTCCCTCATAGTCCAATGTTAAAGGTGATTCAACATCGCACTACAAAGAATCAACTAAACTTCGGTATCCTATGTAAATAACAACAAAGACACTAAGTGCTCGGGTCCGTGACCTACTGTTCATTGTGTTTAGTCTCCCCATGAATTGGTGTCCGTAGTCTAACAAGGTGAAAGCTATAAGCCTTTCAAGACTACTTCTACCATTCTTGAGCTACAGATCTTCCTATTGTGTGTTCAATTAGCATATCTTAGATCTCAAATAGTTTATGTCAAATTCCACTTAAGGAACTACTATAGCCATAGTTTCCATGAACACTCCTCCTTAGGATCTAAGGGGACACGTTGTCTCAATCCCAAGAGATATCATGGTGCCTTTATTAAGAATACCTATTGCTACCGACTTCCATCAACATTTACCCAATCCATAGGGAATATATGATCAGCTTACGACCTCACCCGTAAGTCAAAGCCACTATTAACTTCAGCACAAACTCAATATTCTCTCAAGGTTGAGAGATAATACAATGAAGCAACTCGATGGAGTCAAGACTACTTGATAGGCTTAAGTCATAACTCACCATAGGTCCCATCCAATGTGCAACCATACACACTAGTGCACTTATCATGGGAAACTCATCCCATAGCCAAGACTAACCATCCCTCCTATTAGAAGGTGGTGCACTACAACCTCTAATGGTTTGCCTAGGCTCGTGAATTGATTGTGAACAAATAATTTATTTGCAAGAAACCCATGACTTAAATCTTCTGTGGAACTCCTGATGCTCTTAAGTCATGTACAATGCAAAAGATGTAGGCAAGAATGCTCATAAAGTACAATGCATGGAATAAGTATAGATAAAAGTGAAACTAGAACATCATTAAATAAATAATGAATTCCAAATTTATCACATCATGTTATGCTTTTAAGGATTCTATCCTAACAAAAAAACACCTTAAAGCATCTAGAATGGTCATAGAATGCATCAAACATAATTTTCTAAGGTATTATAAAAAAAACAAAACCTTGGGTTAATTTTTTAATACCTCAAACACACTAAAGTGGGCTCTTTAAAGCTATTAAAGTATTAAGTTTGAGTTCTCATCACTTAGTCCTTACCTTAATAACATGCACTTGGAAGTAACATTAAAGCTTCAATGTGGCGTTCTAAAGGGCAAGCACCAGTTTTTCAATATTTATATATATATCAGGTTTCCACATCTAAGAGGGCCTTTTAGACATAGTAAATTGGTAACACTCCACTTACTAATGCTATTGAGACATTGCAAGATCTCCTTATCCTAGGGTTTATCCAGAATGGGGGTTAGCATCATGCAATGCTTTAGTGATTTATAGGCTTAGTTGCATTTTTTGGTTCCTTTAGTCCATTTTCCCTTCTTGTTAATGTCAAAGAAAGGATGACATATATTTGTTGTTCAATATATAAATCTATTTCAAGAACCAATCTTGTTAGTGAGCTTTCTGACTTCTCTATCCCTTTTGGTCATTGGTATCTTCAAAGTTAATTTTATTTGGTATGGGTTAGCTTTTATTCCTTTGTATGTAACCAAGTACCTAAGGAACTTTCCACATCCTACATTAAAGGTGCACTTCACTAATTTAGCTTCATTTAGTACTTTCGAAGAGTTTTAAATGTTCTTAGGAGTTCGATCAAGTACTCATTCCTCTTCTTACTTGTTACTAACATGTTATTAATGTAAACTAGCATACTGACTTCTATTTGTTGTTAGAAGACCTAGATGACTAAATCTAGCATCTAAGAGCCTAGATACCTTTTCTTTCACAATCTAATGTCTGTAAGGAGCTAACCACTAGGGTTTATGTTGAGTCAATGACATGTAAATTGGGGATCGATGCCCATGATGTCCTATAGTTTCCTAGCAAAGATGTGTTCTTTTCAAGTAGCCATCTTAAACCATTTTATTTTTATTTTTTTTGCATGGGCTAGAAAGAACCTCCTAGATTTAGGGGATCTAGAATAATGACTCCCTAGGTTCTCTAACTGCCTTCTCGGGTCACCTACTAATTTGTATTTGAATTTTGATTTATGACCTTCCTAAGGGTCTCGGTTGATGCAGTTGCTAACTACTTTAAGGGCTATGGTGTAGCATACTCATGCTGCCACCTAGTCCCGATATATTTCCCATATTCCTTGTAGTATTAGGAATTTAATGGTGTGATGGTATGTGAATAATGTTCCTCTTAGGTTGTATATCCATGGTCATCCCATAATGGCATTATCGGGAAAATGGTATCCATAACAAAGAATTGTGTCATTATATGGCAACAACCAATTGGAACCATTAGAGCGACTTCCCAGTTGAGCCACATAGGACTTTGTCTAGTCCCAACAATGACCCAAGACTTGACACTAGTTTTTCTTTGTCCATATACATTTGTTCATATATGGGCTAATATATTTAGCAAGTTAACTAAACTTGTTAGGTCAACTAAGAATAGGTGCATGTTGTAGTAAATAATTCTTAAAGTAATAACCAATGGATCTTGAGTAGAGTTTAGACTCCTCTTAAGTCTTTATTAGAGAAGCATATGACATATGGGCAAGTGGTAGTTGCTTCATGCAAGAACGTGAGGACTTTTGCTTCAATCGCCATATGCTTCTGTAACATCTTGATACCTTGCCTAGTTGCTCAAATCTAGTAGATGATCCACCATGGATGGTAGCTATAACTACCTTAGGTTATTTGAGGCTTTTCTTTTATCTTTTTAAGTGCATGTACTAAGAGGCAAACTTCACCCTTAGGGTCTCAATATCAGGAAAAAACTATAAGGTAAGTTGATAAAGACAAAATAAAGTTAGTCCTTAGAGGATGGAGGAGAATATTTTGCATAAAAGTCGATCGTTTCCCTTCTCTAAGATCATCATATGCATAGAAATGCAAGAGTAGTCTAGGGTGTCTTTAGTTTCATTGAAAGAAATTGAACTTAGGGAGGGAAAACTCTCATATGACCTCATTCTCCTCCTAAAGGGACTTGGGCTCAATCTCCTTATTCACCAAGATTATGCATTTTGTGGTAGCTTTGGTGGCAAGAAGCCCTTAAAGCATTGGGGCCTTTGGCAAGGTGGTCTGTTTGGTTAGTTTAATTAAGGTTTCTTCCACCTTTCTCTCCCAATTTAATCTATATGTTGGTCTAATTGCTTCGATAACTATTATTCATTATCTTGCATCTTATTAGTGCTTGCTAATGAGAGCTATTGGTCAAAATCACATTGGCATTTGTCTACCCTTACCCTGAAGGCAGCATTTTCTTAAGTGAGTTAGTCACTTCTTTTAGTAAGCTCCTCCATCTATTGAAGAGTTTGCTCTCAATCATTGCTCCACTTTATTTCTATCATGATTGCCTTTTCCTACCAAGACTTTATTGCATAGTCTTCTATTGCTCAATTGTCGCTATAGATCTAAATAATGTTTTCAAGGCTTTAATGCATTCCCATATGAAGAAGCTAAAACTCTTCATAGATAATCAAAAAAAATTATTCCACCAATTTTTGGATACAAAGGAAGGTTTCTTGATACAAAAAAATAGGTTTCTGCATTCAAAGAAAGCTTTTTCAAAGGAGGGAGGGACTTTTTTTCTTTGTTGTTTATGATTTCCTTTTGTAAGTCTTCTTCCCTTGTTGGTTCAGGTTATTCTTATAAAGGGGCAAGCTTTCTGCAAGTTTTTATGCTGGTTTTTCAACCTTATCATGCATGGAACCAAGTTTAGTTGACTTCATTTCTTCAATGATAGGTTTTCAATTTGGGTAGACCTCAAGGAGTACTCAAATGGAGGTCCTTGCCTGGGGGTGGGGTGTTTTTTAGTAGCTTTACTATGATTTTTTGGTGAGCTGAATTTTTGTATCTTCACCATAGATGACATCACTTTTCCAACTCTTAGTTCACTTTCTTACTTCAATGGATGGTTAGGACCTTACAATCATAAGGAACCTAAAATGAGCACTCTAAGCTCCTTACAGTCTTAGAGCCTTCAAAGGTCAAGTTAGTAAGAAGAATGAGGAAACTACCAAACAAATAAGCATCAACTCAAAGGTTAACTTTCTAAGTTTTTGGAATACTAACATGGCATAGAGGATGTGGCCACTTTTAAACTTCTCCTTTAAGGGAGCAATTAGGGTCTCCCCACATGGAAGCATGGGCCTTAGTATGAGTGCATGAGTATGGTCTAATTTAACATTTAGTTTTCATTAATGTGCTTAGGCGAGAAATTGATCATTTAACACTTGTGTAAGCTTTCTAGTTACTTATTCTTTAGCTAACGTGTGGTCTTCTCCTGTGGAGCAACCACACACTCACTTTTTTATTCTATCAAATAAACATAACTAGAGGATTTTATTTCTTATGATCTACTATACCTCAAACAAACATGTACCAAAACAATAGTTTTAAGTCACCTATTTCGCTTCCAACTAATTACTTGATTAATTACTTTATTTACTCTTTTTATTTGACAATGGTTTTGGCATTCATAGGAAAAAAAGAATGATATAAAACATTAATTTATAGCTTTTGAATTTCTCTTAATTTCCATTATATATGTTTTTTTAAATTACAACTTTAGTAATATTAACCTAAAGAAATTCCTACAATGAAGGAACTATATAGAGAAAAACTCTTATAAAATAATACTTTTGGGACCAAGAAAAATTATGATCTTAGCGAGGTTATTGACTTATAGATAAATGAATATTTATTAATTGATTAAGAGTATTATGTTGTTATTGTACATTATTAGTACATGTATGACTTATAAATTTAAAAATAATACACGTGGTAAAAAGTTAATACATAGAAACCTAAGAGACTGAAGAAAAAAAATAGTTATTGATTGTAAAAGAACAAAAGACTCCCCAAAAAAGATGTGGCATCAAAACTTAATGTTGTAAAAGCTATTTCAAATATGTGATAATTCTAAAAGAAGTGAATTTAGAAAAATAAAAGTTATAAATAATTACTTAATACTATATTATGAAGTTCTATTTGCTATACTATGAATTTTTGTTTATACTTCATCAATTGTTAGTTTATATTTCTTGAGCCCTTAAAGATTTTTGAAAATATTTTTATCTTATTTATTTAGTGAGATTACTAATTTAGTACATTGGCCTAAGTTAAGACTAGAAGATTTTGTTATATAAGTAAGATTATTAATTTATCAAACATTCATTTATTGAGCTTTTACTATATGGACCATTATTTTGTTTTAGTATAGCTTACAAAGTTTCATTGAAAGGGGTTTTATGAGTATTGCGAATAACATGACAAATTTTCTTTTTATTATATTTATTATAATAACTATCATATTATTATGTTTTTTCCTTTAAGTCTTGCAGTCAAATTAGATGAAGCATAATTTTCCTTCTCTTTTCTTGACATTTTTATTCTTAAGGTGTTCCTGTGATTTTAAACCATTTTCTTAGTCAACCTAATAAAGGAGGCATGGAGAATCAAGTTGGTGGCTATGATTCCACACAAATGTGTTGTTGGACTCGATTGTTCAAAGGTAAGCATTTTTAGTTTGTCAAATTCTACTAAATATAACAATACAACTCATAATTACTCAAAAACTCGAGTATATAGGTACAAAAAATGAATTAAATATATATTTTTTAAAAACTAATTACATTGTAAAGAGTGGAAACAACCAAGGCTGAAAATGAGAGATTTAGTATGTAAACTCATTAGGTTCAATTGAAAGATTTAACTTGCAAACTTATTCAAAAATTAATTTTATTAAATACTTTTCCTAACTTTGAAAACCCTGATCCCTATTTCGGTAAAAATCTTAAAAATCTTTTAACTCATTTCCTAACTTTGAAAACCCTAATCCCTGTTTCGGTAAAAATCTATTAACTCCACAATCAAATTGGAAGATTATTAACCAAGGAGAATACAATAGGAAGTAAGATATCTAATAAGCATATAGTAAATCTAAACCTAAATAGCAAGCTTTAAAAAATTATAATTGCTAAAAACTGAAGTAGAAGTGTTTAACAATTGCCACAAACTAAATTGAAAACATGCAAAGGGACTAGAATTGAAATTGCAAAAAGACAAACAACTCTTACAGATTCTCACGAAATCTAAATATGAACCTCCTCCCACAAAAGGAATCTTAACTAAACTTTCATCCCATGAGGAATCTTAACCGATAAGTATGCAGCGTACTCTCAAGTTCTTAGTTGATGAAGTCCTACTAAGAGTATCTCATGAAATAGAAACTCCATTGTCTCCCACTCATGCATAGTAGGCAAAATAACGTCATGCATTTCTCTCAACTATATCATTATCATCCATGTTTATATTGACTAATGGATTGTACAACTTTTGAACACATTGATAAGAAAGGTGTAAGAGTATTAAACTAAATTTCATCTTAACTAGTGTAATTCCTCCCTAAAAGGTGTCTCATTATATCTTAAACACATTTATTCACATTGAGTTAAACATGGTTAATCCCCCTAGAAAAATATTTCAAACTACACCATACTTGTAACTTATGACTGAAAATCACAAGGGCATAAAAGTTATACTATATAATGACCTATAAGATTAATGTACAGGATGAGGAAGTAGCTAGGAATATATTCATTCATTCTTGTTTGATTTCCAAGAAGATATAGTATGAAAATACATGCTAACATGGAGATCTTCATTATGAGTGCACCTTAGATCTTCTATATTGTACAAATCTTAGTTTAATTGCATCAAGCAAAGAACTCAAGTTTTGCACATGCTTACTAAATCAAGCACTACATTAACAAGATTTGGCAATTGACTCCATTACAAATGTGGACTATAGGACTATCTATACTTGGTCGCTACTAACATGTAAGTCATATTGGATACAAAAAGGAGTATTATAAATATCAATGACCTAACACATTATCTAAGTGGTTTGGACTCATTATGTTTCAGTTGTGCAAAGTAATGAAAGTGCATGTCAATAAAGTAAAACAAATAATTAAATGCCACCATCAAACAAGATTGGACAATGAATAAATCATAGGTATAATGGTTAATTGAAATATACAATATGTAATCATAATCTACATGATCCAATGCTCTCAACTTAACTCCTATGTAATCATGATCTACATAATCCAATGCTCTCAACTTGACCCTAATAAACATCTTTACGTATTAGCTTCATCAACAGGGAGGGTGAGGGTGGGATTTTTAACCATGCATCAAGTAGAAATATGTTCCTATGTAACCATGTCTCATATAAAATAATATTTAAGAGTGATGTGTTTGGTTCAACTATGATACTTGGGGGGGGGGGGGGGGTGGTCTTTGACATAGGCTAAAGTTTCCATGTTATCACAATAAATAGTAGTATGCTCAAAAGAACAAGCAATATTGTGAAAAATATGTATGAACATCATAAACTAGTCACTTTCCTAAATGACAAGTAATGTACTCCCAACTCCATGCATGGTAGACAATGCTATACATGATTATTTTCTATTTCACCAATATATGCTAACATCATAGAGCATATATAAAATTATAACCATATGTGGATTTGGGTTCATTTAGGATGCTACCTCAATTATCATTGTCATAGCTAATCAAGTCCAAATTCAATCCTCAATAGCAAATTATATAGCCTATGGTGACTTTGAGGTATGAAAGCATCCAGTTCATTGTTTTTTCGTAAGCAAGGTTTAGATCTAATTGCAAGCTACTAACCTAATTATATAACAAATATTAGTTCATGCATACATCATTGGATACTTTAAGCTACTAACAATGCTAGCATATAAGAACCTTGAGTGATCTTTTCCTATTCATCAAAAGTCTCACGACACATGTTAAAGCTTAAGGTCTTATATTCCTCTATATGAATGCCAGTAGATTTTCAATTTTACATCTAGAATTTTTTCAAGAATATTCATTGTGTATGATTTGTAAAACAAACCAAAAAGTCTCTTTGATTGATTGATTGATTAGGATCATAACTTTGAACACAGTTTGCTTTAAGCATGTTGTTCATTTTAAAAGTTGACAACCACCACACTTTAGAGGCAACCATCTCATTGTCATCCATAACCAACATTTCATTTGTATACAAAAAATAGAATATAGAATCTACCCTTACACCATTTAACATGCAATAGTGTTCTTAGACCATCATAAACCCATTAGTGTAATATACCATTGTTTAGATGATTATTGTAGATTATAAATGGACCTTCGTAGTTGTTAACTTTGCCTTTCTATTTAGTTGCCATAAAACAAGTCAATTGATCTATATAGATCTTCTTATTTAGTTCTTCATTGAGAAAAAAAATTTGAATGTTTATTTGATATAATTTCAAATCCAAAGATGTGATAATGGTTTGAATAAGGAGAGTTGAGGCAAACCTCACTTCTCATGAGAAGTTCTTTTTTTTTTTTATATACTCTACACTCTCATTTTGGTTGTTTCCTTTCTTCATGAGTGAAGTTTAACACCTTGCATCATTTACCTTAAGTTTGACCTTAAAAACCTACTTATTCCTTAAGGTCTCATGTCTTAACAATAGTTCAATTAATTCTCAAATAGAGTTCTTGCTAATAAACTTCATATTCTATTTCATTGTAGCTTTTCATATTTCACAAGTATGGATAAGAGAGATTTATTAAAAATTTCAGGCTTCTCATGTGTTAGAGCATCTCGATTACTTAACTTCAAGCCCTAGACCATTAGGTGCATGCTACTATCTTCGTAGAAATGCTAGAACTATGTAATGGGAGAATTCAAAACACTGAATATTAGATTTAAGTGCTCAAAAAATTAAATCTAATTGGTGAAAAGGTTAATTTAGATCTAAAATACCTCGTGATCTTTTTCCTGATAGCTCTCTTTCCTGTATCCTAACACATAAGGATGTTGGAGTCCTCTCTGTGGGGATAGATATTAAGATAGAAGATTGAATGGATGAAAAGTACTAAGCCTTAAACCCTTTAAGGAGTTTATATAGGCTTACCTCTTAGCTCGAGTGACTTGAACTCATCTTACGTTTGGGTTACTTAATCTAACTCATTAGGTCCTAATTAACTAATTTGCTCTATTGAGCTTCAATTAATTAATTATCTGAATCTAAAAAGACTATTTATATGTACTAGTGAAACCTTCTGTATTTACCAAAATGCTCTTATACACACATATAAATAAAGAATCCAACTATTCCTCAAATAATTTTTTACCAAGGAATATGAGTTTGAGTGGGAACCACTAGGACCTGTAGGGAAGTACTGGCTCCCTTAAAATCCAATTTTAAAGTTGACTCAAAATCTAACTATAAAGAGTCAACTACACTTTAGTATCCTTATGATATTAGATCGAGATAGAAAACTTTAGTCTGTGACCTACTAACAATTGCATGCAAGCTCCCCATGAATTGGTATTCATAATTTAACAAGATGAATGTTATCAACCTCTCAAGACTACCTCTACAATCCTTGAGTCTTAGATCCTCCTATTATGTTATCAATTGACATACTATATCTCTCAAAGAGCATACATCAAATTCCACTTAAGGAATTATTGTGGCCACAATTTTCATGATCACATGTCCTTAGGATCACCTAAGGGGACATAATGTCTCAAACCCCTAAGATATCATGGTGCTTATCTTGAGAATACCTATTATCACATGGCTCAATCATAGTGACCCAATCTATAGAGAATATATGAGCACTTTAAGGTCTCACTCATGGGTCAAAGCCATTGAAGACCTTAGCACTAGATCAATATTCTCTCAAGGTTGAGAGCTTATACAACATAGTAGCTTGGTGAAGTCAAGACTACCTAATGACCAATGTCTAACTCACCATATATCCTATATAATGTGTAACCTATTAGAATTGAGCCCTAAAAAGAATGACATGATGTAACAGATATAGATTTATTTATAAATTTATTTATTTATATATTTTTTCTCTTTATTATCTTATTGACATGAATTGGTTAATTAGATGATAATGTATGGTTAATTAATCAATTAGGACCCATTTTAGACAAGATTAAGTGATTTAAGCCTAGTAAGGAAACACTATAAATACCCTTTAAGGGTTAGGGTTCCAATCACTTTTTGAGAGACAATCGTCTTCTATATCTAGAGAGAGAGAGAGCCTAGGATTCCTCTCTTCCAAAGCCTACATAGATCATGGATCAAGTCATCAAGCAAAAGGTTTTCGTTGTATGAGACCTCTGGACTCTTTAGGCTTCATCTTCATTAAGCAAATTGATTTGAGAACCATTCAAATCAAAGGTAAAGTTTGTTAGCCCAAGGGTTCTCCTAATCGCATTTTGATGATAACAAACCATGGTTAAGTTGTTAATTGGTTTGAATTATAAAGAATTCCATGTATTAGTTTGGAAATTTATCAAAAGACCCAATGGATGCAAGATCAAGACAATTGGAAGACTCTTTAATAATAGGAAACATATGTAAGATGAATGCATGGTGCACTTAGGATTTCATTTTTTTTCATGCTCTTTAAAAACTCGGTAATAGGCATTAAAGTTACATTTCCATCAAAACCCGATTTTTATCAAATGAACCTTAGGCAAATTGTTTCAAAATTGGCATATTAATCTACCTAAGTACCTTGCCTAGGCCAAAAATGGTGAATTAGTCAAGGCATTGGTCAACCGGCTCAACCGGTTAGGCCATCGGTCGATCAATTACACCTTCTTTATCAAGGTCCGATTGAGAAATGCAAAAAATATTCTCTCTCTTCTTGTAGCTTTGTATTCTTGGTCGAAGGATATGCCTTCTTGCTCGAGATCCAATCGAGGTTTGGTCAAGGATCGATCGAGGAATAACAGTCACCTACCATGCATTTATCGTCTAATGGCTAGTAAACCGGTTGACCCTCAACACAACCGATCAAGGCTACTTTTTAACATTTTTGGCTCCTGAGGCTAGAAACCTATAAATTGAGAACTCCACTTCATTTATGAGGTAGAGAACACCTGCATTTATTTGTCTACCTGCTTGTTCTTACCTCAAAAGCTCTCATTCTTTTCTTAGTGTATTAAATCTTCATATGCATATTCTTTAGTGCACCTTTGTGATTCTTCCTATCATTTAAGTTGTATTTGAGCCCTTGTTGAGCTAGATTGAGAGATTCAAACTTATTATTTGAGTGTTAAAAGCTTCAAGTGAGTTAAGACTTGAAGGGATTGTGTAATAGCCCATTGGAGTTGGAATCTAAGTGTAAAGGTGATTTAAAGCTTAGTTGAAGCTTCAAGTATAGTGGAACCTTCACTTAGTTAGGAGGTTGATGAGAGTGCACGTAGGTAAGGAAGTGTTGAACCACTATAAAATCCGAGTTTCCTCTTTCTAACCGTCTCTCTTTATATTTGTGTTTTCTTTGCTTGAATTTGTTGTGTTTGAAAAATATTTTTTAAAAACCCAATTCACCCATCTCCCCCTCTTAGGTGTTTTCTCTGTTAAGATTAGCCTTTTATTTTCTCAAAGTTTTTAATGACTTTTCTCTAGATTATAGAATGTTAAAATTTTGATTTTTGCTTATGTTGCATAGGATTTAGAACCCTAGGATATTTTGCATGCACCTATACAATCTAGGGTTATGGGAATGGAGAGATCTAGGTTTCCCAACATAACTAAACACACTAGTACATTCACCATGGGAAACCCATCCTAATGACTAGGGCAAGTCATCCCTCCAATAAGGAGGTAGTGCACTATAGCCTCAAATGGATTATTGAAGTCCATGAACCAGTTGTGAATGAGTCATTAACTTGCAAGGAATCTATGACTTAGATTTTCTATGTAACTCCTAAATCACTCAAGTCATGTACATGCAAGTGATATAGGTTTGAATGCTTAACATACATAATTCATAAATAAGATAGTAAATAGAAAATCGAAGTCATAATGTAAGTATTAATGAACTCCATTTATGGTTGCATCATATCATGCTTTTAAAGAATCTATCCTAACATCATGATCTTATGATGCAAACATGAAAACTTCACCTTAATGTCCACAATCACAATGATGAGATAGTTCCAAGTTTTTTTCCACACACATCTAAATCTAGTGAATTAATATGAAATGGTAAAATCCTACTTAGTGGCATAATCTAGTAAGTGGCAAGTCACTACTCAAAGTTACTATCTTGTCAAGTCACTCATATCCTTAGCAAAATCTTTAATATCTATGGCAACTCACTCCCAATCAAGTAGATATTGTTTACTCTGAACTAAAAGAGACCTCAGAGATTTAAAACACATTTGCATGGTTAAGAAGAGCTCTTACATATATAATGCTAAGAAATTTTCCCCTATTCAATGTGGGATATTACAATCACCCCCATAAAGACATAAAGTCCTCATTATGTCCCATAGGATTACAGGACCAAACAAACAAACTCTCATACCATGGTTGAGGATACACTTTGATCCCATTTGTAACGACTCACTCCCAACCATGTAAATATATACTACCCACTTTAGGCTTAAAGAGCCCTCATAACATTAAAATGTGTCTAAATAATTAAGAGAAGCTCATATATATATAATATCAAGAACTTTTTCCCCTCTTCGATATGAGATATCATAGTATTTTCCTTTGTTTTAATTGCCTCTAATAAATTGAGACTTCTGTTCAATGCTCCTCTACTCAAAATATCATCCTATTAGAAATTAACTTCATATGACTTAATTTCAATTATACTCCCATTGAGTTGTTCACTAAGCATCACACAACCTTTGATTTATTAGAATATCTAATGAAAGTGCACTTGTTTCCTTTATAGCACAATATCTATGAGAATTTACATGAACTAAACTTGCTAACCCTTAGGATCACAATTGAGTTAGGTTTGGCTTCTTAACTATATGGATTTGAAGTAATTGATTTTGAGGGCACTCTATTCAAGATTTAAGTTGCAATCAAAATAGCAACCCTCCTTTCCCACCCCAAAAGATGTTAGATAGTTGGCTTGTGCCTTTTTGAGTGAACCATATCCAAAAGTTTATGGTTACTTTTTTTAGTTCAACCATTTTACTATGGAGTCCTTGAAGCTATTGATTATTCTTTAGATTTCCTTTTCATCATAAAGATTTTTAAAACTCTTCAATGGATACTCATGTCCATGATTTATCCTTAATGCTGTAATAGTTTTTTCTTTTCAATTTTTTACAATATTCATGTAACATCTAGATCAATGCAATTCTTTGGACTTGTAGATATAACCATCCGTAAATGTGATGAAGTAGTAGGCACCATGCTTGGGTCTCATGTTCATTAGGCCCTGTACTTTTGAATGCATAGGCTACAAAGGATAGGATACCTTTCTGGCTTGCTTAAGAGGCTTCCTAAAGAATTTTCCTTCCAAATAGTGTTCACAAAGGGGTAGGCAAATTTCTGAGAGTTAGCTTAATATATTTTGATGATTTTTCCCTTAAACTTATTTTATAAAAAAATTTGATATTATTATATAGTAATACATTCGACAAATATTATAAAATATTAATGGAGTTTAATTCAGCTTAGATTGTTGAAGCATTGGTCTGAACTCAGCCCAAAATTGAGCTCAACCAAAATTAACTTTGGTTGAGAAACCCAACCAAATCCTAACTTGAGTACTAAAAATGGTTTCTCAACTTCACCGAGATTCGAGTTAGGTCAAACCAATTTGCCAAATTGCACCCGGTCGAGAAATGCTAATTTGTTGAATTCGAGGTCCTCACAATTTTAATTTGTCCTCACAAAATTGTCTTCATTTTTTTTCCTTTTAAGTTCGAGTAATGGATTTGAAATCAGCTCTACAATCAAATTCCAATGGATAATACTCTACTACTCAGAGATTTATGCAGGATACACAATTTTTTTTTGCTTTGATAGATTTTGTGAATATCTTGTCACTTGATGCTCCTGGTTGATTAATAAGAAGTCCAGTAATTGAGCTTGTACCAAGTTTCATTAGGCTTCTTGATTCTAGCCTTTAAATTCAAGTGCGACGGTTTAAGGGAAACATATGTAACCTATTGAATCCCAAAAAAACTTTACACCAGCCAATATGAGTTGGCTACTTCTCACAATCAATTTAATTTAGATTAGTGTTTAATTGGTACTTGGTTCAAGGTTGCTTTTTTGTTTTTTCTTCTGTTAGTCCTGCTTTTGCATCTGACCTGCTTCAATTTTACGTTGCACACAGCTTGCCGAAAGGCGAATGCAATATTCTGGGAACTGGTTGTATGGTTAGGTAAGGAACACAACAAAACTACCACTAAAGCATGCAAAAGTCTTGAATACAATGTTATGTTGTCCTTAATATAATTTTAATTGCAGTACCACCCATCAAGCACATCCAAGAAACAAAAACAATGCATACTCTGACTCTTCAATTGCTTAACCACCTATGTACTGAAGTTTTGAAAGTGTCAAGAGCAAAGGAAATATTTAGACAATCATTCATTAATGGGGCAAAATATGGGATTCCCGAGATTCTGGAAGAGATTATAAAGTCATATCCTTTTGCACTCGAGTATCTGGATGAGGATCTATTCAAATTGGTAGTATTAAATCGTTATGAAAAGATTTTCAACCTCATCTGCGAAACTGGTATGCATAGACAACTTATAATACGAACCAGAGACGATACAAATAACGATAATATCTTGCATTTGGCTGGAAAATTGGCCCCTCCGCACCGGCTCAGTCTCGTTTCTGGTGCAGCTCTACAAATGCAACGCGAGTTACATTGGTTTAAGGTAATAATTTTTGTTTTGACGGGAATTAATTTTCTTATACATATCCACTCTTTTTCTGTATCTTAGAAACTTTTTTATTTTTACACAGGAAATTGAAAAATATGCCCCGAGAGCCTTCAGTGAATCTGAGAACGAAAACAAAGATAAACCGAAAATGGCATTTATAAAGGAACATGAAAAGTTGATAAAAGAAGGGGAGAAATGGATGAAAGGCACAGCAAAATTTTACACATTGGCAGCAGCGCTTATTGCTACTGTAGTGTTTGCAGCTGCAATTACCATCCCGGGTGGCAACCATGATGATACTGGCATACCAAATTTCTCCAAAGAATTTGCCTTCAAAGTTTTTGCAGTTTCGGATGCGCTTTCCCTCTTCCTATCCATTGCTTCGGTGCTGATATGCCTATCCAATCTCACGACACGATATGCAGAAGATGATTTTCTTTTTGCCCTTCCCAGGAGGTTGATATTTGGTCTTGTTACTCTATTCCTCTCCGTAACATTCATGATGATAGCCTACAGTGGCGCAATCTATCTTCTCTTTGGTGAAAAGAAGGCATGGATTCTTATTGCCTTGGCTGCATTAGCCTGTTTTCCAGTGACCTTGTACGGAATTTTGCAGTTTCCCCTCCTTGTGGAATTGATTTATTCCACATACGGCCCAGGCATTTTTGGCAAACATAGTAATCGTCTGATCCGATAGATCGACAATCATGGTGAGAGTATTTGACACAATTACGTACTTTGGGATTTGCATCAAATTCATGACTGAATGTATTGCCTTCACTCTCTCTCTCTCTGCTCCTGCGGACATTTTCTCTTCTGTCAACTATGATGAACAGGCTTAAAGCAAACTTCTTAAATTTGGCAAAATTGACTTTTTGGTACATGGCTAGATTGGTCAAGATGATAGTGATTCCTAGAAGGAAAAGAAAGGTACTAATTGCAAAATCTAAATCTAGTCTACGGCTAAGGTGACTTATCAGGAAGGCCACCGTTAGGGGAAATTCGGTTTTCAAATAATCAAACATTTCATCAAAATTGTATACATTACAAATAAGCCAACAAAATACATGGTGGAATGAATAAATATATGCAAATATGAACATCTAAATTGATAATCAGGCAAGAAGTTATAGACAATGAACGAATGGATGATTAGGCAATCTAGGCAAAGAGAGATTTTTATAGATGGATTTTAAAGTGAAAGTCAAAATGTGGATTGATGAACAAAAATAATGTATGGTCCCTTTTGTTTTAAAATAATTTTGCATATAAAATTGAGAAAATGAATTATTTCACCTATTTAAGGAGTTATTTTGTTTGTCATTACCATCAAAATTATTCTAATAAATTAAATATCTAATTTGTATAAAAAAAATACAAAATTGTTATTATTCTTTTAAAATAAATTTTTCATGGGCTTTATTTTCAATTTTTTTTTTTTTTAAATGGTCACCTAGCTCGAAGTGATGCTAAGCTCCCTTAAGGGTCACCAAGTCTCAAAATTGTTATTATTCTTTATAAATAAATTTTTCATGGGCTTTATTTTCAATTTTTTTTTTTTTTTTTAAATGGTCACCTAGCTCGAAGTGATGATAAGCTCCCTTAAGGGTCACCAAGTCTCAAAGTCTTGTCAAATTCACAAGTTATATTTTGATAATTTGATCATTCCATAATTCCAATTACAACATTTTGTCTTTTCCTCTTCCTCCCATATAACTTTACTTTTCTACCTTTTGTGCTTTATTTACTATATGTTAAGACTAACTATATTATTTATTTAAAAAAATTATAATTATATATTTATTATTATCTGTTGTAAAACAAAGACAAATATAATGCAAATCAAAGTAGTAGAGATAAAATATATCTTACTTTGATATATAATATGGAAGAAGGAATCAAAGAAGAGAATTGAGAAAGTGAAAGAAAGAGAGAAAGAGAGAAAATGAGAGGAAGAGCTTTCTTTCTTTCTCGGGATGCTTTTACATGGAGGGGTAAGAAGCCTTTTATAGGCTTCATAATATGAACTCCATTTACTCATCTTTAAGATGAGTAATGGGAGTTCATAATGGCCATCAATGTGGTCATTCATTCTTTTCATTTACAACACTCCCCTTGGATGACCACCATATTAAAAGAATATGCCTCATTAAAACCTTGCTAGTAAAAAACCCTATAGGAAAAACCTAGCGAAGGAAAAAGAGTACAATATTCTTTCTTGGTATATTAGGACTGTCTCGTTAAAAACCTTGCCAGTAAAACCCAGTAGGACAAAACCTGGACGAAGGAAAAAAGAGTACAGTACACTAACACCCTTTTACAAGCATACTCCCCCTCATGTCGATATCCTTGAGTTGACGCATTCCAATCCTGTGTATTAACTTCTTGAATGTTGAGGTTGGCAATGATTTTGTGAATAAATCTGCTAGATTATCACTTGAGCGTATTTGTTGCACATCAATTTCACCACTCTTCTGGAGTTCATGTGTATAAAAGAATTTTGGTGAAATGTGTTTAGTTCTATCTCCTTTAATATAACCCCCTGTTATTTGTGCAATGCATGCAGCATTATCTTCAAATAATGTTGTCGGGTCACCTTTGATAGAGGAGAGTCCACATGATTCTCAAATATGCTGGATCATAGATCTTAGCCATATACATTCACGACTTGCTTCATGAATTGCCAGTATTTCCGAATGATTTGATGATGTGGCTACCATTGTTTGTTTGACAGATCTCCATGAAATAGCAGTACCATTGCAATTAAACACATACCCTGTTTGTGACCTGCCTTTATGTGGATCTGAAAGATATCCTGCATCTGCATATCCAAGCAATTGTTGCTTTGATTCCCTTGAGTAAAATAAACCCATATCAGTAGTTCCGCGAAGATAACGCAATATATGTTTGATACCATTCCAATGTCTTCGAGTTGGAGCGGAACTGTATCTTGCTAATAAATTGACAGAAAAAGCAATGTCTGGACGTGTACAATTGGCAAGATACATAAGTGCACCAATAGCACTAAGATACGGTACTTCAGGACCAAGTAACTCTTCATCCTTTTCGCAAGGACGAAATGGGTCCTTTTTCACATCAAGTGATCGGACAACCATTGGAGAACTTAAAGGATGCGCTTTATCCATATAAAAACGCTTCAAAACTTTCTTAATGTATGTTGATTGATGTACTAAAACTCCATTTGGGAAATGCTCGATCTGCAGGCCGAGACAAAATTTTGTTTTTCCAAGATCTTTCATCTCAAATTCTTTTTTCAAGTAATTTGTTGTTCTTGTGAGCTCTTCAGGAGTTCCAACAAGATTTAAGTCATCAACATACACTGCAATAATTGCAAATCCGGTTTCTGATTTCTTAATGAAGATGCATGGGCATATAGGGTTATTCACATACCCTTCTTTTAGCAAGTATTCTCTAAGGCGATTGTACCACATGCGTCCAGATTGCTTTAATCCATACAAGGATCGTTGTAACTTGATTGAGTACATGCTACGAGGCTTTGTATTATTTGCATCAGGCAATTTAAATCCTTCGGGGATTTTCATGTATATATCATTATCCATGGATCCATATAAATATGCTGTAATAACATCCATGAGACGCATATCCAGTCCTTCTGAGACTGCCAAACTAATTAAGAAACGAAATGTGATTGCGTCCATGACAGGAGAATATGTTTCCTCGTAGTCAATACCAGGTCTCTGCGAGAAACCTTGTGCTACTAATCGCGCTTTATATCTTATGATCTCATTATTCTCATTGCGCTTTCGTACAAATACCCATTTGTACCCAACAGGCTTTACATCTTCAGGTGTTTGGACTACAGGTCCAAAAACTTCTCGTTTTGTTAATGAGTTTAATTCTGCCTGTATAGCTTCTTTCCATTTTGGCCAATCATTTCTATGTCGACATTCTTCCACATTTCGTGGTTCGGGATCTTCATCATTTATTATGATATCAGAGGCCAGTTGGAAAGCAAAAATATTGTTAATAACAATATTATTTCGATCCCATTTTTCTCCCGTTTGTACATAACTTACTGAGATCTCACAATTTTCAGGTACCTGTGCCTCTTCAGGGGCTTCTTGTTCAATATGTGCCTCTTCGGGGGCTTCTTGTTCAATTTGTGCCTCTTCGGGGGCTTTCTGCATTATTTGTGCCTCTTTTAGGGCTATAGATTTATCAATTTTAAACTGATTAGTCATTTTGATGGTCTCTTCTAGAGTGCCAAGTTTTTCTTGGGTTCTCCTCTTCCGGGGAGTTACATCCTTTGAGCCGACAAGTCTACCACGCTTCAGGCGTATCTTAGATTCATTTGTTAACTGTCCTACAGGGACATCAATCCGTGCTGGAGTATTTGCAGTCGGGATATGTGACTTTGTCACTTTCTTGGTATCAATGAATGCATCTGGTAATTGATTTGCAAGATTTTGCAAATGAATGATCCTTTGAACTTCTAGTTCACATTGATTTGTACGAGGATCAAGATGGGTCATAGTAGATGCCTTCCAACTAATTTCTCGTCGTTCTTCAAGAATCGATTTTTCTCTCCCTAATGATGGGAAAACACTCTCATTAAAATGACAATCCGCAAAGCGGGCTGTAAAAACATCGCCCGTCAAAGGTTCAAGATATCTTATGATAGATGGAGAATCAAAACCTACATAAACCCCAAGTCTTCGTTGGGGATCCATTTTAGTGCGTTGTGTAGGTGCAATTGGTACATATACTGCACAACCAAAGATTCGTAAGTGAGAGATATTTGGTTGTTTTCCAAGCACAAGTTGTGAAGGGGAGTATTCATGGTAAGTTGTAGGTCGAATACGGACTAAAGCTGCAGCATGCATAATAGCATGTCCCCAAGCGGAAGTAGGTAATTTGGTTTTCATTAGTAATGGTCGAGCTATTAATTGGAGACGTTTGATGAAGGATTCTGCTAAACCATTCTAGGTATGAGTATAAGCAACAGGATGCTCAATATTTATCCCTACTGACATGCAATAGTCAATGAATGTTTGAGAAGTAAATTCGCCAGCATTATCAAGACGTATTGTCTTAATTGGATAATCTGGAAATTGTGCTCGTAATCTGATTATTTGTGCAAGGAGTCTAGCAAAGGCTACGTTACATGTAGAAAGGAGACAAACATGTGACCACCTAGTAGAAGCATCTATTAAGATCATAAAATAACGGAATGGTCCATATGGTGGATGGATTGGCCCACATATGTCCCCATGTATTCTTTCTAAAAAGATTGGTGACTCAGATATGACTTTAGTAAAAGATGGTCTGATTATCAATTTACCTTGTGAGCAGGCAGCACATGAGTATTCATTGGGCGAAAGAATCTTCTGGTTCTTTAGTGGATGCCCATGTGAGTGTTCGATTATTCGACGCATCATTGAAGACCCTGGGTGACCTAGCCTGTCATGCCAAAGGACAAAAACTTTTGGGTCGTTGAACTTCTGGTTCACGACAACATATGATTCAATAGGCTTTATAGTTGTATGATACAACCCAGAGGAGAAAGCCGGGAGTTTTTCCATTATAAGCTTCTGGCCAGATATGATGGAAGTAATATAAAGATATTCTACATTATCTTCATTCATAGTTTCAATATGATATCCATTTCTGCGGATATCTTTAAAACTGAGCAAATTTCTTCTGGATTTGCTAGAATATAACGCATCATTTATATGGAATCTAGTTCCATTTGGCAACATTATGTTTGCTCTTCCAGAGCCTTCAACTAAGTTTGTAGTACCAGATATGGTACTTACATTAGCTTTTATTAATGTCAATTCGAGGAAATATCTTTTATCTCGAAGAATTGTGTGCGTGGTCGCACAGTCCGCGAGACATACATCATCCTCATTCATCTTGAGACCAAATAACACATGGATTTCAGATATAACAAAAAAACAGGGCATAATGTAAATAACAAAGTAAATCAGATGTAAATATAAGACATAATAATATATTATTTTATATATAAAGTAACATCAATCAATGTTAATTTTTTCATCATTTATCAAATGGTCTGTTTTTTCATTGGGACCTCCAAAGAAATCAATGTCATAGTAGGTTAGGTCCAATCCATCACCATCGGTAAAGTTCATCTCTATCTCTTTTCCTTTAGCTTTTATTGATGCTTGATAGAGGTCGACTAAATGTTTGGGCGTACGACAGGTACGCGACCAATGCCCCTTCATACCACATCTATAACAATTATTCTCATGGTTCTTAGGAGGTTTATCTTGTATACGCTTCCCATTTTCTTGTATTGTCTCAGTATTGTTCCACTTCTGGTGATGCAATGAGGCTTTCATTTTCTGAGAATTATTACTATAAGAACCATGGTATCGGGATTTCTTCCACGACCACGACCACGTCCTCGTCCTCGTCCACGTCCACGAGTTTGGGACGATATTGCATTCACTTCAGGGAATGGTTCAGATCCAGTTGGACGAGACTGGTGATTTCTCATCAAAAGCTCATTATTTTGTTCAGCAACAAGAAGACATGATATTAATTCAGAATATTTTGTAAATCTACGCTCTCGATATTGCTGCTGCAGGAGCACATTCGAGGCATGAAACGTAGTAAAAGTTTTCTCTAACATGTCTTCCTCTGTGATTTTTTCTCCACACAGCTTTAATTGAGAGCTGATTTTGAAAAGTGCAGAGTTGTATTCACTAACAGTTTTAAAATCTTGCAACCTTAGATGCATCCAATCATATCGAGCTTTTGGGAGAATCACAGTTTTCTGGTGGTCATATCTTTCTTTCAAATTACTTCATAGAGTAAATGGGTCCTTTACCGTAAGATACTCATTTTTTAAACCTTTATGGAGGTGATGGCGAAGGAAAATCAATGCTTTTGCGCGATCCTGCAGGGATGCTTGATTTCCTTGTTTGATCGTAGCTCCAAGGTTCATTGCATCAAGATGTAATTCAGCATCAAGGATCCAAGATAGATAGTTCTTTCCCGAAATGTCAAGTGCCACAAATTCGAGTTTTGTGATATTCGACATTGTCAAATAACTTCATATATATGACAAAACAATATTATTAAAATCAGTTATAATAACTTGATAGCATTGGTATAACTTTGATTATAAACAAAATCAAATAATTTGTTTATAACTTTTAACAATATGTAACAAAACAAATCAACAATAATATAAATATGTAAAATTTTATTCTATATAAATAACTTCAAGTTTAAGATACGAGAATTACCTTCAGAGCAATTCGTGCTGATAACGTGTTGTAAAACAAAGACAAATATAATGCAAATCAAAGTAGTAGAGATAAAATATATCTTACTTTGATATATAATATGGAAGAAGGAATCAAAGAAGAGAATTGAGAAAGTGAAAGAAAGAGAGAAAGAGAGAGAATGAGAGGAAGAGCTTTCTTTCTTTCTCGGGATGCTTTTACATGGAGGGGTAAGAAGCCTTTTATAGGCTTCATAATATGAACTCCATTTACTCATCTTTAAGATGAGTAATGGGAGTTCATAATGGCCATCAATGTGGTCATTCATTCTTTTCATTTATAACATTATCATCATTATTAACATATTATTAATATTATTATTTAGGATATTAGTTTTATATCATTAATATTCCATATGTATCATTATTCATATTTTTATTATTATAATGTTATTGATTATAAACCAATCTTAGAATATAATCTTTCTTTCATCTAATTCTTAAATCTTATAGGCTTTATTATAAAAATCATGCTTAATAATGATTCATTAAATGTATAATGCTAGTACACTGATATTATGTATTAATATAAAAGCCAATGTATACGTACCACAAAAATGTAATGATCTTACAACATGAATACTTTAAATGTCTTATACATTACTACATAACCTAACTTTATTTTAAAGTTTTCCTTTTAAACAAGCATTGATGAATGGTTGTTATATATTTTATGTATTTTTTAACATTTCATCTACTATAAATTAACCTTATAAGACATTTTTTTTATAAGGTGTATGAGTTTCATTATAAGAATTATTGCTAATAAGAATGCATCTAGTATATGATCATTATAAGAATTATCAATACTAATTTTTTATTGTAATATTTTCTTAATAATCATATTGTAAAAAACAATTGAAAATTTATGAAAGTTTATATAAAAAAACTGTCTTCAATACATGAATGAAACAATATTTGTAAAATTATTTTATTATTATTCTTATTGTATAAGTTATATATAATATTTTTAAAAATTTGAAATAATAATTATAATAATAATAACAATAATAATAACTAATGAAACTATAATTTGTAAATTAATTATTATATTATTTATAGATGTGTTATTATTATCATTTTTTTGATAGGTTATATTATTTATATAAAATAACAATAATAATAATAACAATTATAATTATAATAACTAGAAAAGAAAAAATAAAATAAAATAGAGAAAAGGACAAAAAAATAAGTGTTGTAAAAAGAGGATAAATGCAACACAAATAAAAAGTAGAGAACAACTATATATTATTTTAATAATAATATATAATGGGAAGGAAAGAATCAGAAAAGAGAATTAACAGAGTTGAAAGAATGAAAGACATAGAAAATAAGAGAGATAATTTCTTTCTTTCCTTGGGATGCATCTTACAAGGGATGGGAAGCCATTTTATAGGCTTTCCAAATGGCTTCCATTAATGAATATTAATGGAAGTCATAAATAATATTAATGAATATTTAATATAATAAATGTGGTGGTATTCATTGCTTCATTTATAACACTTTTCCTTGGATGTCCACCACATTAGAAGAATATGTCTCGGTAAAACCTTGCTAGTAAAAAAACCCTATAGGAAAAACCTAGCAAAGGAAAAATAGTACAATATTCTAATAATTCTTTAAGTTGATCTTGATATGTTAAGACTTTCTCATTAAAAACCTTGCTAGTAAAACCCAACAGGACAAAACTTGGACGAAGGGAAAAAAAAAGTACAGTACACTAACACCCTTTTACAAGCATACTCGCCCTCATGTCAATATCCTTGAGTTGATGCATTCCAATCTTGTGTATTAACTTCTTCAATGTTGAGGTTGGCAATGACTTTGTGAATAAATATGCTAGATTATCACTTGAGCATATTTGTTGCACATCAATTTCACTACTTTTCCGGTGTTCATGTGTATAAAAGAGTTTTGATGAAATGTGTTTAGTTCTATCTCTTTTAATATGACCTCCTGTTATTTGTGCAATGCATGCAATATTATTTTCAAATAATATTGTCGGGTCACTTTTGATAGAGGAGAGTCCACATGGTTCTCGAATATATTGTATCATAGATCTTAGTCATATACATTCATGACTTGCTTCATGAATTACAAGTATTTCTAAATGATTTGATAATGTGGTCATCATTGTTTGTTTGATAGATCTCTATGAAATAATAATACCATTGTAATTAAACATATACCTTGTTTGTGAACTACCTTTATGTGGATCTGAAAGGTATCCTACATTTGTATATCCAAGCAATTGTTACTTGATTCTCTTGAGTAAAATAGACCGTAGTTTCGCAAAGATAGCGCAATATATGTTTGATACCATTTCAATGTCTTCAAGTTAGAGTGGAACTGTATCTTGCTAATAAATTGACATAAAAAGCAATGTTTAGACATGTACAATTGGCAAGATATATAAGTGCACCAAAAACACTAATATATGGTACTTTAGGACCAAGTACTTCTTCACTTTTTTCGCAAGGCCGAAATGGGTCATTTTTCACATCAAGTGATCAGACAACTATTGGAGAAGTTAAATGATGCACTTTATCCATATAAAAATGCTTCAAAATTTTCTTAATTTATGTTGATTGATATCCTAAAACTCCATTTGGAAAATGCTCGATTTACAAACCAATAGAAAATTTTGTTTTTCCAAGATTCTTCATCTCAAATTCCTTTTTTAAGTAATTTTTTGTTCTTATGAGCTCTTCAGGAGTTTCAACAAGATTTAAGTCATCAACATACACTACAATAATTGCAAATTCGGTTTCTAATTTCTTAATGAAGATGCACGGACATATAGGGTTATTCACATACCTTCTTTTAGTAAGTATTTGCCAAGGTGATTGTACCACATGCATCTAGCTTACTTTAATCTATACAAGGATCATTGTAGCTTGATTGAGTACATGTTACAAGTCTTTGTATTATTTGTTTTAGGTAGTTTAAAATCTTTCAGGGATTTTCATGTATATATCATTATTTATAGATCTATGTAAATATGTTGTAATAACATTTATGAGACACATATCTAGTCCTTATGAGACTACCAAACTAATTAAGAAACAAAATGTGATTGCGTCCATGACGAGAGAGTATGTTTCCTTGTAGTCAATACCTGGTCTCTGAAAGAAACCTTGTGCTACTAATTGCTCTTTATATCTTATGATTTCATTATTCTCTTTGTGTTTTCATACAAATACCCATTTTTACCCAATAGGCTTTACATCTTCAAGTGTTTGGAGTACAAGTCCAAAAACTTCTCGTTTTGTTAATAAGTTTAACTTTGCTTGCATAGCTTCTTTCCATTTTGGCCAATCATTTCTATGTCAGCATTCTTCCACATTTCGTGGTTCGGGATCTTCATAATTTCTTATGATATATATCATGGGCCACTTGAAAAGCACAAATATTGTTAATTGCAATATTATTTAGATCCCATTTTTCTCCTGTGTGTACATAACTTACTAGGATCTCACAATTTTCAGGTACCTGTACCTCTTCAGGGGCTTCTTGTTCAATATGTGCCTCTTCAAGGTCTTTTTGTTCAATATGTGCCTTTTCAAGGGGTTTCGACATTATTTGTGCCTCTTTTAGGGCTATAGATTTATCAATTTTAGACTAATCAATCATTTCAACGACCTCTTCTATAGTGCAAAGTTTTTCTTGTGTTCTCCTCTTTTAAGGAGTTACATCATTTGAGTCGACAGGTCTACCACGTTTCAAGCGTATCTTAGATTCATTTGTCAACTGTCCTATAGGGACATCAATCCATGCTAGAGTATTTATAGCTGGGATATGTGACTTTGTCACTTTCTTTGTATCAATGAATGCATTTGGTAATTGGTTTGCAAGATTTTGCAAATAAATGATCCTTTGAACTTCTAGTTCATATTGATTTGTACGAGGATCAAGATGGGACATAGTAGATGCATTCCAAGTAATTTCTCACTGTTCTTCAGGAATTGACTTTTCTCCCCCTAATGACGGGCAAACACTCTCATTAAAATGACAATCTGCAAAGCGGGCTATTAAAACATCGCCTGTCAAAGGTTCAAGATATTTGTGAAACCAAGGTTTGGTTAATCTCGATTTTGATGATAACAAAACAAGGTTTGGAACTAATGATTATATTTCAAGTGTGATTAGACAAGAAGATTTCCAAAGTGGCAACTAGAAAGACAAAATCACGACAAAGAGAAATCAATAAGAAGAAAAATACCTCAAAGAGAAGTGTTTTTCAAAGCCTAAACTTTATAGGATCTCTTGGTAAGGTTGTTGATGCACTAGGTATTTTATGCATTACATTATTACTTTATGCACCAAAATCATTCAAAAGTAATTTTGTATTAAATCCTTTAAAATTGGATGATTTCATGTTTTCAATTGAAACCTTATGTCAAATGTTTTCCAAACTTGTTTTAAAGGTTTAAGTTGAAAATGATGGTTGTTGAGCCAAAAACAACTCAACTTGTTGAACCAGATGAGGAACTGGTCGACCTGTTTAGCTCAATCAATCGAAGGGTACAAAAACATTTTCTCTCATCAAGAATGCTTGCTCAACTGATCAAGGTCTGGTCAAGGTCCAATGGTCACCTACCAAGCATTAAATGCTAACAGCTAGTCAACCGGTCGACCCCTAGCTCAACCGATCAAACCCTTAATGGCTAGTTTGGTCATTTTCCTCAATAAAAAGGTTTCAATCTTCATTGTTTCAATAGTTTAACCTTCCAAAACCCTTCTTAAATATATTTGAGCCTTAGGATAGTGTTTTTCAGTGCACCATTATTATAAAACTTGCATATCATTTGTGCACCTTTCAATCCTATCTTCATTTGTAAATCTTTGAGAAGAGAAGTCTAAATGTGTGATATCATTTAGGGATTCTCAAGTGTGGGGTATCACTTGAAGGGTTGTTCAAGAGTGGGGTATCTCTTGAAGATTGTAAAGGGTTCTTGGAGCCAAAAGTCCAAGAGGGTGGATTGGAACTATAATCCAATTGTATTGCTTGAAGGCTTGGTTTGGAAGCCTTGAAATAATGGAACCTCAAGCTTGGGATTGAAGTTAGAGGAGAGTGGACGTAGGTTGGGTTACACTGAACCACTATGAAAATCATGTGTTTGCATTCTCTCTTCCCTACTCTTTTACTTTATATGCAATTGTCTTTATAGTGTTTTATTATATATTTGCATATAATTGTCTCTTGTATTCATATAATTTAAATTTGAAAAAAGAGACCATCACTCTATTCACCCCCCTACCCCCTGTAGGGTGATTACCCTAGGTTGAATTAGCCTCATTTTTCTAACAATATCTTATGATAGATAGAGAATTAAAACCTAAATTCTTCATTGGGGACCCATTTTAGTGTATTGTGTAAGTGCAATTGGTACATATACTGCACAACCAAAGATTCGTAAGCGAGATAGTTAGTTGTTTTCTAAGTGTGAAACCAAGGTTTGGTTAATCTTGATTTTGATGATAACAAAACAAGATTTAGAACTAATGATCATATTTCAAGAGTGATTAGGCAAAATGACTTCCAAAGTGGAAATCCAAAGACAAATCAAGCCAAGGAGAAATCATGAAGAAGAAGACCACCTCAAAGAGAAGAGTTTTTCAAGACCAAAGCTTCTTAAGATCTCTTTGTAAGGTTGTTGGTGCACTAGGACTTTCATGCATTTCATTCTTTATTTATGCACCAAAATCATCCAAGAGTAATATTATTTTAAATATCTTAAGAATTGGATGATTTCATGTTTTCAACTAAAACCTTGTATTAAATGATTTTCAAACTTGTGTTAAAAGGTTTTAAGTTGAAAAGGTTGAGTGTTGAGCCAAAAAAATGGCTCAACCGGTTGAGGTCCAGTCAAGGTTCGGTTGAGGTCCGGTTGAGGCCCAACGGTCACTTTTCCTAACAGCTAGTCAACTGATCGAACCCCCAACGACTAGTTTGGCTTTTTTCTTCTATAAAAAGGCTTCAATCTTCATTGTTTTATGAGCTTAACCTTCCCAAATCATTCTTGAATATATTTGAGCCTTGGAAGAGTGTTTTTTAGTGCATCATTGTTTAATAACTTGCATATCTTTAGTGCACCATTCAATCCTAGTTTTTCTTGTATCTTTGAGCCTAAAGTTCTATTACTAGGATTTTTGTGAGATCAATCTTTGTATATCTTTGAGAGGAATTTTCTCAAGTGAGGGGTATCACTTGAGAGGTTGTTCAAGAGTGGGATAACTCTTGAGAAGTGTAAAGGGTGCTTGGAGCCAAAAGTCCAAGAGGGTGAATTGGAACCATAATCCAGTTGTAAAGAGATTGGAAGCTTGGTTGAAACTTCAAGATAGTGGAACCCTCACTCGGTTAGGAGGTTAAGGAGAGTGGACGTAGGCAAGGAATTGCCGAACCACTATAAACTCTCGTGTTTGCACTCTCTCTTCCCTAACTCTTTTAAATTATATGAAATTGTCTTTATTTTGTTCATTATATATTTGCATATAATTGTCTCTTATTTTTGCATAGTTTAAATTTGTGAAAAAGAGACCATCACCCTATTTACCCCCCCACCCCCCTCTAGGGTGATTACCATAGTTTGGATTAGCCTCAAATTCCTAACACTAAGTATGGGTTGTGAAGGGAAGTATTCATGGTAAGTTGTAGGTCGAATACGATCAAAAGTTGCAGCATGCATAATAGCATGTCCCTAGGTAGAAGTAGGTAATTTGGTTTTCATTAGTAATGATCGAGCTATTAATTGGAAATGTATAATGAAGGATTCTGCTAAACCATTTTGGGTATGACTATGAATAATAAGATGGTCAATATTTATTGCTACCAATAAACAATAGTCAATGAATGTTTGAGAAGTAAATTCGCCAACATTATCAAGACATATTGTTTTAATAGGATAACCTTGGAATTGTGCTCATAATTTGATCATTTGTGAAATGAGTCTAGCAAAGGCAACATTATATGTAGAAAGGAAACAAACATGTGACACCTAGTAGAAGCATCTATTAAGATCATAAAATAACAAATTGGTCCACATGGTGGATGGATAGGCCCACAATGTTCCCATGTATTCTTTCTAAAAATACTGGTGACTCTCAGATATGACTTTAGTAAAAGATGGTCTGACTATCAATTTACCTTGTGAGCAAGCAACACATGAGAATTCATTGGGCAAAAGACTCTTCAGGTTCTTTAGTGGATGCCCATGTGAGTGTTCAATTATTTGACGCATCATTTAAATAAGTTTGTAGTACCATATATGGTACTTACATTAGCTTTTATCAATGTCTATTCAAAGAAATATCTTTTATCTTGAAGAATTTTGTGCATGGTTTCACATTCTGCAAGACATACATCATCCTCATTCATCTTGAGACCAAATAACATGTGGATTTTAGATATAACTGGTATTAAAAAAATAAGGCATAATATAAATAACAATATAAAAGAAAATATAATAATTAGATATAAATATAAGACATAATAATATATTATTTGATATATTAAGTAACACCAATCAATGTTAGCATTCTTATAATTTATTAAATAGCCTGTTTTTTCATTAAGACCTCCAAAGAAATCAATGTCATAGTAGGTTAAGTCCAATCCATCACCATTGGTAAAGTTCATCTCTATCTCTTTTCCTTTTCTTTTATTGATGTTTGGTAAAGGTCGACCAAATGTTTGAGTGTACAATAGGTATGCGACCAATGGCCCTTCATACCACATTTATAACAATTATTCTCATGGTTCTTTAGAGGTTTATCTTGTAAACGCTTCCCATTTTCTTGTTTTGCCTCAGTATTATTCCACTTTTGGTGGTGCAATGAAGCTTTCCTTTTATGAGAATTTGAGGAATTATTACCATAATAACCATTATATCGGGGATTCCTTCCACGACCACGACCATTTCCTCGTCCTCGTCCACGTCCACGAGTTTGGGACGATATTGCATTCACTTCAAAAAATGGTTCAGATCCAAATGGATGAGACTAGTGATTTCTCATCAAAAGCTCATTATTTTTTTCAATCACAAGAAGACATGATATTAATTCAGAGTATTTTGTAAATCTATGCTCTTGGTATCACTACTGTTAGAGCACATTCGAGGCATGAAATGTAGTAAAGTTTTTTCTTCTTCTGTGATTTTTTTCTCCACATAGCTTTAATTGAGAGCTGATTTTGAAAAGTGTAGAGTTATATTCACTAATAGTTTTAAAATCCTACAACCTCAAGTGCATCCAATCATATCGAGCTTTTGGGAGAATCACAATTTTTTTGTGGTCATATCTTTCATTCAAATTACTCCATAGAGTAAAAGCATCCTTTACTATAAGATACTCATTTTTAAAACCTTTATAGAGATGATGGCGAAGGAAAATCAACGCTTTTGTGTGATCCTACAAGGATGCTTGATTTCCTTTTTTAATCGTAACTCCAAGATTCATTGCATCAAGATGTATTTCAGCATTAAGGATCTAAGATAGATAGTTCTTTCCTTAAATGTCAAGTGCCACAAATTCGAGTTTTGTGAGATTTGACATTGTTAAATAACTTCAGATATATGAAAACATTTCTGTATGTCTTCAAATGGAAGACGCTACTGAATCAACTCTCCATGAACAATGAAGCTATAAATAATTTATATCAATCTCAAAGAGAATTTGATACTCAGTCACAATGAAGACGCACGCTGCTATCTTCTCTTTCATATCTTGCACTGACATAACAGATGAATAATAATTTTCATCTATTGTTGTCTTTCTTTGTGTTTTTTTTTTAAATATATATGTATGGAGTGAAACATCTTTCTACCCAACAGTTTCTTTGTAATACTCTGAACTTTTAGAAAACTAAAATAATAATCAAATTTAGATAAGATTTTTAATTCTTATAAAATTAAAATCAAAAGATATTATACTTCAATCACAATCATCTACAAAACTATATCACAGCTAGATATGGAATTGGAGACATTTATAAACACACAAAAGAAAACAAAAAAGTAGGCTCCAATTTTATGAGAGGTATGGAAGTGGAGGCATTTATATATATAAGCTTCAATTTTATGACACATACCCTATTAGAAAATAATTAAGTTTTAAATTTAAAAATAAAATTTAAATGTAAAATTCAAATAATTATTTGAATTTTGAAATGAATCTATACCTATATATAATTCTATATGAATAGAGATAATTTAAATTTTGTGTACAAATTTTATTATGTCACATCGAATTTTCTCGTTTAAAATGAAAATAATAGTTTAGATTATAAAAATTTTATATCTCAATCTTAATCTTATATATTTGATAAATATTACTTTTATAATTATTAATATTTGCATTTGATAAATATTAATTTTTATTTTTATTTTTAAAATAAGTGAAAAAGAGAATATGAATGAAATTTTCTATTTTTCGAAAATATATTATTTTTATGAAAATAAGTTTAATTATCTTATATTCTATAATTTCTCTATTTTCTTTTTTGTTAGTCATTTTCTTTCTCTCCAATTTGTTTCTTTCTACATGTTGTTTTATTTCTCCACATTATTTTCTTTCTCCAACTTGTTACCAACTATATGCATTAGTGTCTTGTGTTGTTCTAGAAAAGTTGTTTCGTTTTTTTATATAAAAAATACTTACTTTATTTTCAAAATATAATAAATAATTAAGTATTCATGTTTGACATTGGATATATTAAGCCTAGAATAGATTAATTATTTATACTCTAACACGAGTCCTTTATTATTTCTCACTTTTTTAACAAGTTATCTTGGGTTTATAACTTTTTCCATTTATAACTTAAGTAAAAAAATGCTAATGTATAATTTGAGACTGGAAAAGCCAAGTCTAGTATGGTAACACCCAAAGAGAGGAGGGAGGTGAATGGGTGTAATTAAAAGAATTCTAAAATAAAGATTATATGTTATACTCAATTTTTAGCCTGTGAGATAATATTAGAGATAAACAAAATCTAAACAATCATGATAATCATAAGATATAACAATGGACACAATGATTTTTACATGGAAAATCCCCGCACTACTATGGAGATAAAAAACCACGAGGTCTAAGACTGCTAATCAAAATCCACTATACAAGATCAAGTTACACAAATTTACCTGGTCGTTTTATCCTAAAGACTTACCCTCTAATACCTACAACTTCATCAACGCCTATGATGCAATAATCTCTAATTCCTCCACTAAGTACTCTTGAGCCTTACTGAAGGGATGCAAGTTTTCAACCCTAGATTATCCAATGAATCCTTCAAATGAGAGATTAGGAATTGTGTGGTTCATTAGGCTTTCTCTCTAGGAGACTCTCTATCAATAGCAACAATAAATCAATCTCTTAACTTTTGAATGGCCATAATGGGGTATATATAGGCTTAAAGATTGAAGAGAGTCGGTATCTCAAGGTTTCCAAAAAGGATTTGCATGAAATCTCCAAAAATATTATGCCAATCTTTGGCAGAATTGGTATGACTGCTCGAGAGCTCGAGGCCGAGTGCACTTAACCATCACTTGAGCAACTTGGGCATTCGAGCGCTAGTCAAGTGCTCGAGCAGTCCCAGCGCTTGAGTGCTATTCCTTGCTCGAGCAATCCTGCCTTTTTGACAAAGTTAAATAAAAATCAATTTTATTCCAAAAAAAGAATAACGATCCTCTTTATACCCTTTAGAACCCTAATTTGCCACAAGTCAAATCTTTTAGACGTGCCTGTGATTTTCCAGTTGGACAAGTAGCAATCCTTGATCTTTAATGGAGAGTAAGTCACTATCTAAAAAGATTTCTAAGGCAAAAAATAAATTGGAACAAAATTGGCAACATACAAATAAAACTCAATGTCCTAACAGAGACACTTTAAAAAAAATTACAATGTCTATATTATTGTAGTTGTTGGTGTTGGTTTTTTTTTTTTTTTTTTTAATTATAGAAGATAAAAACATTTTCCCCTTAAGAACACATTATAATTGGTATCTTATTATATTTCAATTTCTACGTATTCAAAACACAAAATATAGCAAAACCAAAACAAATTTGTTCAACAAATTAAATTAGGAAATTCTACTTCTATAATTCCATTTGAATATGCTCCAAACCATTAAAAGGAAAAAGAAAAATAATAATAATAATAATAATAATAAAGAATAATCCTCTACCATACAATACATCTAAAGGAATGTTTGGGATGGTCAGTAGAAACTTGTTTTACCCAGCTTCTTTTGAATTCATTAATGCTAGATTTTCTCCTTCTAAATCTCTATCTATAAGATCCCTAGTTTTGTATCGTCAAAACCACAATTAATCTTAAAGCAAGTTTAGCTGCCTTATGTTATTTCCATTTAGGTAGGTAGAAAAATTGAAAAAATGTGTTCATTGAGAGTCAAAGCATACCCATTTCTATAAATACATACTTGGAATTGGAGTAAAAAAGAATTGATTTTGTATCATATAGAGATTTAGAAGGAGAAAATCCACACGCAGAATTTTATGATATGAAGAGAAGATGCAAAATTGAGAGAACAAATTTTTCTTATTGAGATTATTTTTTCATTTTTTTTCTCCATTACACTTTCCTTATTTTATATAGGAAACTAAATAGAAATAGAAACTAAAGATTGAGGGATCTTACGGATACTTTATTCCCCAATTTAAATAGAAACTAAATAGAAGTAAAAACTAAGCAGAAATAGAAACTAAAGATTAAGGGATCCCAGGGATCCTTTATTCAAGGTTGTAACATTCTCTCCTCCATCAAAAGAAGCCTTGTCCTCAAGGTTGAAACTATGGAAACTTTTGGTGAAAGTAAGCAACTTTCTATGTTACATTTTTTGGAAATGAGTTGGACAGTTGCCATGTTGTTCATTTTCAACTTTATTTTCCTTATTCCCTTGTATAGTGAAATTTTGAATTGTAGATGCTTGAGACATATGCCTTAAATCATTTTGAATTTGATTTGTTGAAACTAACTTCTTAGGACCTATAGTTGTACCTCTTAACACGAATTTTCTTCCATTAACAATAAATTCAATTTTTAAATTCTTGAAATCCCACAATATAAGTCCCAATTCAGCTGGCCATTGAATTCCCAATACCATATCGCACCCACTCAAAAGGATGAGCCTCAAATCTATCTAAAATTTCTTCCCTTGCATGTTCCATGTCAATTGCCTAATGGGAAAAACTAGGATCTATTCGTTTCCTAAGATCAGATCAAGTTAGGAATATGCATAACTATCCTAGGCTTTTTTTAAATCCTTTGCACAATGGAAAAATAACATTTTTAAACTTTAAAGGGATTCAAAAAGTGCAAACAAAATCCATACCTTAGATTTGGATGTTTCTAAATCAAATCTACGTGGTGAAGATGAAGAACGAAATCATAAAAGTCTCATAAACCCGAAGTCTTCCACTCGATGACTCGAAACTTGATCTTGACACACTTTCGGTGGGGATAAAAGGAAGAGTACATGCTATGAATCTCTCTCTCTCTCTCTCTAGAGATGGAAGATGGATCTCTAGAAAAAGCAATGGGAACCCTAACCCCTAAGGGGGTATTTATATGGTTTCCTACTAGGCTTAAGTGACTTGAGTTCACTAAAGGCTTGGGTCCCTTAATCTATCCCAAAATGGGTCCTAATTGATTAGTTAACCTAATAGGGCCTACTAATTAATCAATTAGCCCAATCCAAATACCTTGCTCACTTACCTCTATGCAACCTTGTGTGATTACCAAAACACCCTTATGTACAAAAGTGAACCTAAAGCCAATCTGACCCTTATAATCTGTGCCAACAAGGTATATGAGCTCAAAATAGGGACCACTAGAACCCATAGAAATACCGATTATCTCATAATCCAATTCTAAAGTTGATTCAACATTCCATTATAGAGAATCAACTGAACTCAAATATCCTATGTAAATAATAATAAGACACCAAGTGCTCGGGTCCATGACCTGCTATCCATTGTGTTTAGTCTTCCCATGAATTGGTGTTCGCAGTCTAACAAAGTGAAAGATATAAGCCTTTTAAGACTACCTCTACCATTCTTGAGTTACAGATTCTCCTATTGTGTGTTCAATTGACATATCTTAGCTTCAAAGAGCTTATATCAAGTTCCACCTAAGGAACTATTATGACCATAGTTTCCATGAACACACCTCCTTAGGATCACCCGATGAGACACACTGTCTTATTCCTAAGAGATATCATGGTGTCTCTATTTAGAATACTTATTGCTACTGGCACCCATCAATAGTGATCCAATCCATAAGGAGTATATGATTAGTTTACGATTTCACCCGTAGATCAAAGGCACTACTAACTTCAACACAAACGCAATATTCTCTCAAGGTTGAGAGACAACATAATGAAACAACTTGGTGAAGTCATGACTACTTGATAGCCTTAAGTCATAACTCACCATCGGTCCTGTCCAATGTGCATCCATACATATTAGTACACTCATCATAGGAAACTCATCCCAATAGCCAAGACCAATTATCCCTCTAATTAGGAAGTGGTGCACTAAAACCTCTAATGGATTGCCTAAACCCATGAATTGGTTGTGAACAAGTCATCTATTTGCAAGGAACTCATGACTTAGATCTTCAGTGCAACTCCCAATGCACCTAAGTCACGTATAATGCAAAAGATGCAGACAAAAAAGCTTATAAAGTATAATACATGGAATAAGGATAGATAAAAGTGAAACTGGAATATCATTAAATAAATAATTAATTCCAAATTTATTACATTATGTCATGCTTTTAAGGGTTCTATCCTAACATTGCCCACAAATTGCATCACTAGTAATTCTAGTTCTATTTGTTATTGCCACCTTCATGGGGTTGGTAGTTTGTATTGAGCATCTTGTTCTTTTGGCCACTACGAGATCAAGTTATGGGTGCTTCCTAAGTCAATTAGTATGGTCATGACCTTCTTTTTTATGTTGCCACGAATTCTCATGGTTTGATGAGATGTTGAACCAAATATTGCATTGATTAAAGCCACAAGATCATCCTCCTGATATCATTTTTAGCTTCACATGTTGCTTTCCCTTCACTTTTATGACCATTTAATAGAAAAAACTGTCTCATTTTATATTTATAGACAGACTCATACTTCTCATCATAATAATAACAAAACTTTTTTTCATCTCTCTTGCACTTCTACAACTGAAATCTTCTTAAGAGGTGGTAATTTGTTATTATGATTCATTATGATTCTTGTAGAGTTCATTGTACTATTCCCACATTCATTAGAGTCCTTGACTTCCTTGAGAATTACTTCCACTATTCATTTCTGCAACAAGACTAACTCGATGGCTTGGGCTAGTGTGATCGGTTGAAACATGGTGACTTGATTTTTAATTGCCTCTTTCAAGATACTAATGAAACACTAGACAAAAAATTCCTTTGATAACCCACTAGTTTTGGTCATCAATACTTTAAACTAATTTTTGTATGCCATAACCGTAGAAACCTATTTCAATTTGGTTATTTACCCCATAAGGTTATCATAAACACTAGGGCTAAACCTAGAAACAACATCTATATAAAATTGTGTCCATTTGATTTCCTTGTTACTAGCCTCGTACCCTTGAAACCTTTCTAAGGCCCTTCCTTTTAAATGTAAGGAAACCAATCCTACATTTTCCTAATTCCCAATTCTCACCTTCAAAATTTGAAATTTGAGTTTGGAAAACCTGGTTTGAATGGAGTTTATGTCATATGAGTGATAGTCTATCTTGCTTCTATTGATTGAGGCACTATACCCATTACTTGACTTCTCTATTCTTGAATTCATGTGTTTGAATTTCAAGTTTATGGTTGCAACCAACTTTGATAGTTCTAATAAGGTAGTCGCTTGTTTATCCAATGATTCTTTCAATTGTTTAATAGTATCTTCAAG